>NC_092876.1:31163884-31241384 GCF_028372415.1 Notamacropus eugenii
GGGGCTTCTACCTCCTTGGGAACCCTCTCACTGATTGCATCTTCCTGGGAAAGCTTTGGTGACAGTTGTTGAAACATTCTCTAGAAAGAAATTCCAAGGCTTTTAGTCCTATGAGTGAAATGAGCTAGAAGGTAGGAAGGGGGCAGTTTTCTGCTTGTGTTCCCCACTGTTTGGAGTTTGGAGTGAGGGAGCCCTTCCTTCCTCCATTCTGGAATGGCCCATTATCCCACATTTGGCCCCTCCTAGCTCTGGACCAGCTTGAAGAGGAGAATGCTGCCGTGCCGGTAAAGCGCAGGCGCAGAGTGACTGCGGAGATGGAAGGGAAATACATCATCACCATGCCCAAGGGGACTACACCTCGGACACGGAAGATCCTGGAGCAGCAGCAGGCAGCCAAAGGTGAGGGCAGGGGGCAGGGCTGCCGCTGCATCTCCAGAGGGAGCCCTTTTTGGGGGGGCCCAGCTCAGGAGGCAGGCAGGAGATCTGGTCCCCATCCTAGTCCTCTCTGTTCTAGACCTGGGAGGCTCCTCATCAGCCACTTCCTGAGCTTTACATGTGTTAGTGTTGAGAGGATCACGTAGTTTGGTTTCTCAGTGACATGTCCCTCCAGCTTAGTTCAGCCATTTCATTATGTCCTGGATCCCATCTCTTTCCTTTGTTTCACATGCCCTTGCCCCATTCCCACCCTTCAAGATCTCCTGAGGATTACCATGGCTCTTCCATCAGCCTAGTTGTTTCTTAGGGCAAGGACTGTGTCTTCTCCTTCCTTGATACCTTCCACAGTACCGAGCATAGGGCTGTGCCCATCAGGAGCACTCAGCACGAGCTGTTTGACTGACTGACTTCCCTCCCAGGTGTCCAGAGAACATCTGTATTTGACCGGCTTGGAGCTGAGACCAAGGCAGATACAACAACTGGGAATAAGGTGAGGTAGGGGGAAGGGAAATGTGTGGAAAACTCTTGTTTGTCCTCTCCCCCTTTTTTGTAACTGACAACCCCTCTCATTCCAATGTAGCCCACGGGTGTCTTCAGCCGATTGGGTGATGCCCTGGAGATGGACGAGGAGCAGGCAGGAGACAGTGATGACGACAGCTCCGTCCTACAGTATGCTGGGGTCCTGAAGAGGATGGGCAAGTCCTTTATCAAGGACAGCAACCCCCTGGGGGTGACCATCAAGGCCAAAGCCACCAGCTCAGAGCCTAAGCCAGTCCCAGCCACCCTTCGGCGTGTAGGGGGCAGCCAGGGCCCCTCTGCTGAGAGAAAGCCAGAAGTGTTGCCCAAAGTCAGCGTCATCCAGAGACTTGGCAAAGCCACTCTTCCACCAGAGGCTCAGGACAGCCAAATCACCAGCACAAAGAGTAAGTCCCCAGCTGAATTCAAGGTTACCATAAAGAGGACCTTGGCAGGCCCAAGGGTGAGCAGCTCAAGTGAGGGCCATAGTGCGCAGATGGACAACACGGGCACTATTAGTGTGTTTAAAAGACTGGGGCGGAAGACCGACTGACATTGCTGCTAGGGCTAGGAGAGCCATCTTGGAGCATCTCTGTACTGTGTTTGCCTTAACTCACACACCTGCCTGGCCTGGCCTGGTCTGGCCTGGTCTGGCCTGGCCCTGCCGCTCCTTGGCCCACCGCTGGCCTTCCTCTGGGGCCCTCCATTGCTCGTGTCTGCTTCCGCTACCTTAGACACCCCTCCTAGCTCCCCTTATTCAAATTGTATCAAGTCCTCTCATGAGAACATGAAATCTGGCCAGTGATGTATGCTGAAGGTGGGGCACAGCAAAGAGATCCTGCTTCAGGCCAGGAATCTGGCACCATCCAGAACTGCTTCTGCCACTGGGGATGTGTGTGTTTGTGTGTGTTATGGGAGGCAGAGTTGACAATGGTGAGTGGAGTGGAATTGGGAGCCCTTGGGGGAACCAGTGGTGTTGAGTTCTGGATAAAGGGTTTGGGAAATTCAGTGCTTTCTCTGCAGGACCCTTGGCTACCCCCTTCTCTCATTTTCCCTCTGTGACATCATTCCCCTTTTCTGCTGTCCTCGGGGTTCCTTCCTTCCAGGGAAGGGGATGCCCCTTCCCCACTGGCTTTTACTTGCCCTCCAGGTAAATGTGAGAGTGCCCTATGGCCCAGATGGACATGCCTTTCCCCTCAGCCCCTGTTCTCCAATACAGCACCTGAACAGACCCTGCTAGAAGACCAGCTCTGGGGTCCTTTGCAGAGATATGTCAATCCAGGCCCCTCATCTCCTTGGTGTGCCCCACAACCAGGAGGGAGGACCTCTTGCTTTTCCTGCTGTCTCCCTCCCTTCCCCTCTCCTGCTTGCTGCAACTAGGTGATTGCTTTCATTAGTTTCCTCCTTCACACTTTTCGTTTCTCTTCTGTTTTCTGCCCCGGTGGGAAGGCCAGACTGCCCGCTGTCCTCTGCCTGAAGTGCGTCTATCCTCGCCCTCCCTGCGCCCTCCCCGCCGCCCATGGCGTCGTGCTGTTAGGAACTCTTAGGAGGCCAGGGCGCTTCCGGGGAGGGCTCTCCACCTTGGTGCCTGCTAGCCAGAGGAGCTTCACCTGGGCGTGTCGACAGATGTGATAATAAGAGGCCGCAAAGGGGAAAGCAAACGGGTTTTCGTATATTTTTTGTGATTTTTTCCCCCCTACTGTTTTGCTCATATGGGCAAAGAGAAGTGTTCTTTACTCTATTTTTAGACTGAAAGTGAAATGCCTGGAGTTAGGTAGAGGGAAGGGGAGGCAGGGACTGGGGAAAACTGGGATTTCTCTGAAGATGACACTGTCTGCCTATGAGCTGGATTCCTTCTGGACTTGTTTCAAGAACAGAGTGGAGGTTCTTGATGTGACCCTTGGTTAATAAAGCTGGGGTCACCTCTGACTTAGAAGCCCTTGAAACCAATACTGCAGTCCCCTCTTGTGCTGAATGTTTTGTTTTCTTGGCTAACACTTGGGGTGGGCATTTCTGGGCAATGCTTTGCTCAGCCCTGGTGATGGCCATGTGGCACCAGGAGACTGAGCTGGAGCCTGGAGAGGGGGTGGTCTTCCTCCACCCTGTTTTGAGAGGGCCAGGGCTAGGGTCAGCTAAGCCTCTTCCTAGTGAGCTCTTTCCTTTTTTCCCCTCTCCTGCACCATTCTGGAGAAGCCAAGGTGCATTCTGAGAAAGCGTGCTAGACTTTGGTCTGTGTTGGACCTCTGCCTGAGGACTGTTGCAGAGAGCCTGAGGAGGGGGCAAGGTGCTAGTCTTGCACCTTCTGGGTGGGCAGTGGAAGCGGCACCCTCCGCAGGATCCAGGGCATGCTGATTGAGCTGAAGGGGACCTCTCCAGACCCCAACCCCTTCAATTTACAGATGGGGAAACCGAGGCCCAGGGACAGGAAAGGACTTTTCCCGAGGTCACACGGATAGTAACTGGCAGATGTCATTGAACCAGGCTGGAGGACCGGATCCAGTGCCCGCCCACCGCCTGGCAAGAGATGGCCTAGGATGGACGAAGGGGCTTTTAGAGAAGGTGCAGTGGCCTCCCGTGGGGCCTGCGCAGTAATGGGTGGGGAGGGTGGCCCGTGGGCCCCCCGCACTGGCGTGCAGACCTGCACGTGGGGGCTTGAGACCCCTGTGACTGCCCCCATGTTTAAAGGGCCCCTGCCGACAAGGGCTGCCAAGTTCCTCATGGCCGCCCCCTCCTAGGCTGTCCTCGCACCCGGCGAGAGACGAGGTCCTGTGGCTGGCCTGCAAGCCAGGGGGCTGCTGGGAGATGGCACTTCGCCGCCCTTTCACTTAAGCGAAGTGACGCTTCCCCCTCCTTTTTTCCAACCTGCGCGCCTGCGCAGTCCCTTCGAGAGACCACACTCTAGGCGTAGGCTCCCACCCGTTTCGTACCTAATCGCCCCCGCTTTCTGGAGCTGCGGCGGCGCAGCAACTCTGACGGCTTCCCAGAGTCCTTCAGCTGGGAGTCTGCGCGCTTGCAGCTTTCCAGATAGCCCCGCCTCCCCTCCCTTCCCCGGCTCCGAGTGCCTCGGTCGTCATCCCTCACGTCAGTTCCTGTTTGTGGCAGGAGGGGGCGGTCCTTCCGGCCAGGGGGCGGGCGGGGGAGGCGAGCCGCGGGCCGGGGAGGGAGGGCCGGGAGGGAGGGAGGGGAGCAGTACGGCGGGAGGGGGCCGCGCGCTCCGGAGCTGCTGCGCGAGCCGTTGGGGCCTGACGCGGAGGACGATCCACGGCCTCCCGGGAACTGCGGAGGGGCCGCAGGGGGCCGTCTTCGGATGGCGATGGGCGGGAGCTGGCGCCCGCCGAGGACCCGCAGCGGCCGCCGGTGACAGGTGAGGGGGGGGCTGCCAGGGGGCGGGGGCGGCAGGGCCCCTCCCCTCGGGGAGCCCGGGCGGGGGCGGGGGAGCCCCCGACCTGGAGGAGGGGGCGCAGGCTGGACCGGGGCAGGGGTCACCAACCAGAGGTGGGGGGGGCGGGCCGACCCTGACCTTGGCCGGGGGTCCTGCTTCCCTCGCGCCCCCGGCCCCGGCCCTCGCGTGTCCCCGCGCCTGGGCTCCGCGGAATCGCAGGCCGGCACGCGCCCCTGCCCGGGGGAGGCATTCCCCGCAAGGGTCTGTTTGGGGGTGAATCCCCCCGATTGTTTCCCCGCCACCGCCGTCAGAGTTTGTTTTCCTCCTTTGGCAGCTCCTCATGGAAGCGGGCTAGGGTGCGGGGGCAGTCAGCTGGGGGGCCATGGGCCCGGGAATCAGCTGGGGGGCAGTGGGGGGACCCCGGAGGATAGCTGGGGCACATGGGTCCCGAGGCAGCTGGGGGGCAGTCGGCTGGGGGGTTACTGACCCCTGGGGAAGCTGGAGGCCGCAGACGGTGGTGAGGGGCAGTCAGCTGAGGGGCCGGCCCGCCTGCCACATAGTGGGTGCTGCCTGGGGTCCCCCCACGCCGGCAGCCTGTGCCCTGCTGTGCTCGCTGGGTGACCGGGCAGCCAGCGTGTTTGAGCTGCCTCTGCGGTCCGAGGGGAAGCGTTGTTTCCTCCAGTGTAAGTGCCCCTTGTCTTGGCAGTGCCTCAGAGCCGCCACTTCCGTGGAGGCTATCTATCTCACTGAGAGATTTCCCCATGTGTCACTGAGCTTGGGAGAGTTTCCCCTGGAGGATGTTGGTGGTGATGAGCTGCCCCACCGAGGCAGGAGGAGGAGGCACTTTCCTCCAGGGAGGGAGGTGGCAAGTGTGCAAACAGCTGGTTCCTCAGTGTGGTCTACTGGAAAGAATCCAGAAGTCTTGGATTCAAATCCTGATTCACTGTTACTGACAACCTTGGTGACCTTGGACAAAAAATAGCCTTAACAACCGACTACATTTATCATTTTGACAATGATCATGATGGTCTCTGGTTTTATGTCACATTTCAAGATTTGCAAAGGTCTTTCCTATTGGAGGCACGCTGCATCCCTCAGGTGAAGGCTACTGGTATTATGATTGCCATTTAACCGTGGTGGAAACTGACTGAGTAACCTGCCCAAGATTTGTGCTGCGTGAGGCACGCGTGAGGCACACGTGAGACAGGAGCTGAACTCAGGGCTTTCTGAACCCATAATTGGCACTTGAGCCACTGAGCCTTGGGTTCCTCATCTGTAAAATGAGGAGGCTGAATAGGATGATCTCCAAAGACCTTTCTAGCCCTAAACCCTACATTAGTCTTGTTTCGAGGTACGTCTGAGTCTCTCTTGACCCTCAAGGGACAACCATCTCACCAGGCCTCTCTGACCCACAGGCAGGCTTATGCAACTGGTAATCAGAGCTAATTCTGGGTCATCAGTCAGGGCTGCTGCTTCTTTCTTCTCCCATGAAGCTGCTTAGGCCTGTTGGTGAGCAGGTCCTTGGTGCTAGGAAACTCCTTGTCACTGAACCATGAAGAAGCCCTTCCAGGGGTCGGAGCACCCGCCTTTTGTTTCTCCATCTTCATTGGTTGTAAAGGAGTCCAACAAGAGTTGTCTTGGGTTTGTCCTTACCCCTAAAAAGGGTCCATTTGGGGCTTGAGCACTGTTGGTGGTCTAAGTTAGCTCGCTCTTAGGAGCCAGCCTATTCATTTCTCTGTCTACTGAGAGACTTCATTAGCTACAGCTTCATCCTCCTTCCTCACCTGGCCCAGTGCTTTGGCTCCCGAGCCCTTTTCTCTTTCCTGCTTTGACTTCCAAGCACTTCTACATCACTAGCTGCTCAGCAGGTCCAGTTCTGTCTGTGTGTGTGTGTGTGTGTGTGTGTGTGTGTGTGTGTGTGTGTGTGTGTGAAGATAGGAGAATAATCCCTATCCCCCATGAGTTTCTAGGCCATTTGAGGAGACACCCCCATCCCCACTCATTCAACAAACATTTCTGGATCACCTGCTTGGCTTGGGGTCCTACGGGGGAGGGACTGTGCCCTCCCTGAACTCCTAGACAATTAAAGGCAATAAGACCTCCCCAAATAAAGACTATCGTAGAGTTTGCTAAGTGTATATGGAGAGGCATAGAGGAAATTCCATGGGGGTCCCAAGGAGGGAGAGCAAAGAGCAACCAACGTTTATGTAGCACTGAAGTTTTCAAAGTGCTCCCCATCCATTCTTTCCTTTGATCCTCACAACGTCCCCAAAGAGGCAGATACTACTGATACTCTCATCCAATCTTGACAGAGAGGAGTCTTGGTTTGCCCACTCTGCCCCTGCTCAGGGACCAAGGTGGGGAGGTGGGAGTGGGCCTCTCCTGACTCCATGCTCAGCTCTCTTGGGCAGTGGCCTGGGTGAGGACCAGAGAAGGTGTTCTTCCTGTCATTACGCCTCTGGTGTAGGCAGGAGAGGGAAAGTAGCAGAGAAAAGCTTCTTTTGGATAATTGTAATTGCTAATATGTGAAGTACTTTCAGGTCTGCGAAGTCCTTTACATGGGTTCGCTCAACTGATCCTGGGAGTGAGGTGTTATTATCCCTGTTTTACAGATGAGGAAACTGAGGAGGACAGATTAAATGACCTACCTAGGGTCACACTTCAAGTTGGGTGACTGAGTTAAGATCTGAACTTGGGTCTTCCTCATTCCAAGTTCAGCGTTCTGTCTGTTGTGCTTTCAGATATTTGAATGGTCTCATGTGGAAGAGGTATTAGCTTGATTGTTCTGGGTCTTAGAGAGTAGAAGGAGGAGCTAGGCTGCCAATGGGAGGCCCTTAGAACTCTTTAAAAGGTCAATGGTTTCCCCAGGGTTGGGGTGAGCTCCACATCTCTGGAGCTCTTTGAGCAGAGCCAGACTGGCCTCTCATTGGAAGTGTTGTGGAGGGTTTGGGGGCGTGCTGTAGCTGACCAAGATGATCTCCACAGTCACTTCTGGGTCTTATGTTCTGGGAGTCTGTTCAAAAAGACCCATGTAGACACATTTGAAGCTGAGCAGTAGGACAGACTGTATGGACGGACTGAGTGAAGTTGGGGTGGGAAGGAAATGAGAAGGGATTAATGATCCACCTGCTGGGGGGCGGTCACAATCTGTCTGGCCCAGGAAGGCCACACAGGACACTGAATCTCTGCCTTGCGGTCCTCTTGAACTTCTGATCTAGGTCCTCCTCACCCAACCTGATGGTGGCTCAGCTTATTTCTTTCCCTCTATGAGTGAGCTCTCTAGGCCTTTGCACAGGCTGGGGAGCCTTCAAACTGGCCAGGGACCCTTTGGGCAGACTAGGGACCCTTTGCACACACCAGAGACTCTTTGGGCTCTGCCTCTCCCTGTCTCTGCCCCAGCCCTGTTCAGCTCTCAGTACTTTGCTGTTTAATATTACATATTAACCTTAGCCTTCTTCTTCAGAAGGAATTTGCCTCTTCCTGAACACCTTCCCTGGAAATTGTACCCAGGAGTTAGCAGAAGCTCCATTTCTCTCTCTCTCCCTCATTCAAAGCCTGTCATGTGGGCTTTTCAGTTAAAAAGGGGTCTCAGCGGCCCAGGCTTCTAGTCCACCTGCCTCTGCTTGACGACCACCCACCCGCCCGGAAACTGATCCCCGCTTCTCTCCAGACCACTCCTCCCTGTTTTGTATTGCTCTCAGTTGGAGGAAGTCCTTCCGTCCCAAAGCCTAACTTGGCCTGCTCTCAGCTGACCCCTCTTGCTCCTGGCTTGGCATCCGTTGTGCCCCTCAGTTCCCAGCCAATGGTGGGGTCCCTGGTGGCATCTTAGCTTTCTGTACTTGTCTTCTTCCTGCCCCCTCTCTCCTCTTCTCCTCACCGTCCCTTGGTCTCTTCTTTGCCCTTCTGCATTGGTCTCTACCCTTCTGGTGTTTCCTTTGTTTTGGACCATGGCTGCTCCTGGGTGTCTCTCCCCTGCCTTTCTGCCTTCTACCACAGATAGCAGCTTTTTATCTTTATCTGCAGTGAAGCCTGGCCAGGCTCAGCTTTCATCTGGAGGACAGTCTGTCACCCAGGCTTGGTGGCCTTTCCCTGCTTGTTTGGCCCAGTTATCGTCACAGAGCCCTTCGGGAGACCCTACCCCTGACCCCCTTTTTTCAGGAAGAGACTTGGAGACAAGCTTCCCAGGGAAAGGACTTGTTCTGGGGCATGGAGAGAGTCATGGGCAGATCCAAGCTGGGCACCTGGAACATGTGTTGGGCACCTGGAACATGTCATGGGCAGAACCAGCTGGGCACCCTAGGCACCTAGAGTAAGTCATGGGCTGAGCCTAGTCTTGCAAACTGGGCACCAGATGAAGCCTCCTTTTGGGTGGGGTTGAGAAGTGAGATGTGTACCCATGGGAATGTAGGCTCTTGTTTTAGCCCTATGACCTCAGATCAAATTGTTTGGAGTTGAAGGACCTGGATTCAGATTCTGGCTCTGTCACCTACTGTGGCAGCATTACTTAATGTCCTTGGACTTCACTTTCCCCACGTGTACAATGCGGGGTTGGCCTGAAGTTCTTTAAGGCCCTTCTCCTTTAACTGCGGGACCAGTCATTATCTTTTGGAGCTGTGTGATTGCCTAGATCATCAGGGATTTGCTAAAGTCCTGCTGGGTGCTGGGAATACAAGAACCAAAGAATCCCCATCCTCAAGGAGCTAGTGTTCTGGTGGGGAGGGAGGGATCTGGTGGTCCTGGAAATAGTCTGTTAGATGTGGAGTTCACAGAAGAGGGGAGTGGGAGCCTGGAGGGCTGGGCAGGCTGGGGAAGTGGATTGGCTTCCAGGAAAGGTACTGGAGGCTCTGTCTCAGCCTCAGACTCTGCGACTGGATTTGGTTGGGGTTTCAGAGCTTCTTGGGGCTCTCCTTGGGAAGGACCCTAGGTGACTGCTGCCTTCGCCAGAGAGGCCGGAGCGGGGGTGGGATTGGCCGTGGAAGCCTCCTCCAGATGAAAGACCAGGGAGGAGGAGGCCCCAATTGGGGGAAGCAGACCCGGGCACAAGCTGGGCCTTTGGGGAAGAGGAGGAAGGGAGCTTGCTGAGGATCGCCTTTCCCATTGTCCCTGGGGAGGGCCCAACAGGAGCCTTGTGCCCCAGCGTGGCAAGGTGGAGGAGAAGTAGCAATCATTAGAGAGGTCACAGGCCGCTGTGGGCTGCAGGTTGTTCCCCCCTCCCCCAGCCTGCCCTTGAAAGCCCCCCCACTGATGGCATTTTGAGGGAAGGGAGATGTCCAGGGGGTTTATTTCCTGCCTTGGGCCTGTTACTTAGACTCAGTGCAGAAGCTGTCCCTCTAGAAGACCAAGCTCCCTGAAATCTTTGGTTCTCTGCCTTCTCTCTTCCCTTCTTGCTCCCCAGGGCCAGGTGCACGGTAGGTGTGTGTGTGTGCACGTGTGTGTGTGGCAATGTGTGTGTGTGTGCACGTGTGTGTGTGGCAATGTGTGTGCATGTGTGCGTGTCGTGTATATCTGTGTGTATGCATGTGTGTGCATGTGCGTGTGGCATGTGTGTGGAGTATGTGGCGTGTGCCTGTGTGCACACATGTGTGCACATGTGTGTGGCATGTGTATGCTTATGTGTATATGGTGTGTGTGTGTGTGTGTGTGTGTGTGTGTGTGTGGCGCATCTCTCCCAGCAGGAATACTGGCTTGACAGAGCCCATCCTGCTGCCGCTCTTTCCTCCCCCTCCCCTAGTCTTGTGCAGCCTGGGATGTGGGGGACCTTCTGGGGTCCTGCCATTCTCTTGCCTCATTTTAAAAAATGTCTCCTATGTATTCTGTTGCCAGGCTCTGTTTTCATGGGCCCTAGCCGCATCCCCACTTCACCCCATAACAAAAGACAGGCCAAGCTGAAGTGGATATGTGGCTTGCAGCCCCCTAGGGCCCTGGCCTGAGGTCCGATGGCCACTCTCTGGGATGGTTCTTGGCCGTCAATTTCTTCCTTTCTTTTGTGTTGTCCAGCCTGTATCAGCCCCCATAAGCCCACATTCCTTTGGATTCCTCCCACGTGCCGTCTCTCCCTACACCTTCTGATGTCACAAGATGTCCAGCCATTCCCTAGTCTATGGGCCCCCACTTTCTTTGAAGTTTTTTGCTAGGGATCCTTTGGTAAATCTGGAAACTTCAGTCCTGCCTTCAATCTCCTGGAAGTATATACCTCAAACATACCCCCCACCCCAGGTTCTAGCTCGAGGTCTGAGAGCTCTGCACGTCAAGCAGAAAGAGAAATGTGCTCCTGGGAGATACATGGGCTGGTGTTCTAGTTGGAGGCCAACAATGGGGATGTCATTTGGGGGCTTTTTGTTCTTGCGAAGTTTCTCAGCATCCCCTGTCCCTCCCAAACCTGGCTCCAAACTGGGTCCCAGCACATCCTGGATGCATGGTCAGGGTGGTAGGGATGGTAGCCTGGGCTCTGCCTGTTTTTGGTTTTCTGAAGGTTAACTTGCATCTCTGGAAAGGTCACTGGTGGCAGGGAGTGGCCAGGTGGGCTGCTGTTTGCTTAGCCCTCCAGGCGATATGCTTTCCAGTGTCTCCTGCCTCCCCAACCCTGCCATAGACTTATCAGAATGCCTTCATGTGGTCTCCAAGATTTGGCTTGCCTCGGGGAGTAAGGTCTGTCCCAAATCTGGGCTCTAGTCACCTGCAGCTCTGCAGAAGGTCCCTTCTGTAGGGCACTGTATTGATGAGGGTCATGGAGTAATTGGAGGGTGGCAAAGGCCCTGATATCTTGGGTCTCATTTGATGCTCCTAAGGCTGAGCATCACAAGAGGAACAGCTGATGCTTACATAGTGCTTCCTCTGTGCCAGGCCCTGGGCTAAGGCTTTTCATTGAATCTCATTGGATCCTCCCAGCAACCCTGGGACAGCTCAATTATGGGACCACAAGCCTAGTCATGACCCATGGTGGGATTTATAGCCAGACCCTCTTTCTTGACTCCCAAATCCAACCCTCTGTGCCCTCTTCAGTGCTGCCACCATCTCTTGCCAGAGTCTCTTTCTGAGCTTTTATTTACTACTGAGTGGCAGCATGGGGGACTTGGAGTAAGGAGAGGGAGGCAGGGAGGAGCCAGTCCAGGGAATGGGCAGTTTAGCTTCAGGGAATCAGGAAGTTAATCCATAAATCCTAAGCACCTGTAATAAATATTGTTGGGCACTAGGACTGCAGATGGAAAGGTGAGACATGGCCAGTGTGTCCACAGATAAGTAAATCTAGGTGATATACCAGATCTGTACACAGTGACCAGAGCAGGGCTGGGAGAGGCACTGAGGGAGCTGGGAATGGCCCCTTGGAGGGGCCTAAAAGGCAGCTGACAGGAGTGGAGCAGTTGTGAGAGGTAGAGACAAGGCAGACAGGGGCTGAGGCCTGAGCAAAGATGTGGAAGCCAGAGATAGAGAATGTTGTGTCTGGAAAGCAGCGTGGAAGCCATCCAGGAAGGTAAAGGAATACCTGGGCACCAAGAGCTCTGTGTCTGGGGGTGTCTGCAGGGCCCAAGACGATTTAGTTTGCCAGTCCTATCTTGAGTTCAGTTCAGCAAACTTCATTGGTGCTAGGCACTCTGCAGGGCACTGAGCATACCAGAATAAGTGAGAGGCCCTGCCCACCCGGGTTTACATTCTACTTGGGGGGTAGACCTCAGAGGCCATCGGTGTATGCCACGAGGCCTGTACCACAGATCATCGGGTGGCCAGTGGTGCTCAGGGTCCTGGTCTGGGCCTTGGAGAGGAGGCCAGGAGACAGGAACAACAGGGAAGTTGTGATAAATGCTTCAGGAGAGACCGGCGTGGAAGGAGGGCTGGGTTCAAGTCCTGCCTTTTTCAGCCTTGTTATACCCATTTCTCCCACGTGTGCACTCTTCTCCAGTCAGTTGATTTTGTGCTGTTCTCCATCCACAGCACTCCCATCTCCCATATCTGGGCCTTCGTAACGGCTGTGCCTTCCACCTCCTGACCCCACCTTCTTCAAATTTCTCATCTTCAAAGTTCAACTGAAATGTCCCTTTCCATGGGGAGGGCTTTGCTGATTCTCCTCAGCTGCACCACCCCCAACGACTTTGTGCCTACTTAACGTCTTCTCGTCAGTGTACGTGTTGTCTCCCTAAAAAGTTCCTTGCAGGGAGGGATTGTTTCATTCTTTGTCTTTGTATCCCCAGTGCCTAGCACATAATAGGTGTTTTTGACATGTTTGTGATTGAGCCCCAGCACTTAACACGTAGTGGGTACCTGCCAAGTGCTTGTTAGCGATGGAGCCCTAGTGCTCAGTGGGGTAATAATGGGGAAGTCCCTTCACTCCTCAGAACTTCAGGTTCTAGATGAGAAATGGGGCTGTTGGTATGGCTTGGAAGGCTGAGCGTGGGAGGCCTGGCAGTGTCTGCTGTTGCTGCACCTTGAGGGCAGGACCTGGCACATAGTAGGCCTCTAAGGAAGATGCTTGTGGCTAGAGTGAGCTGGACCAGAGGGACCTTGGGGGCCTCCCATGCCAGGGTCTTCTTTGGTAGATGAAGCAAGTAGGGATTGAAGAAGCAGGCTTTGGACAGAGCCCATGCTCTGCCCTATGCACTAAGCCCCAGTGGCGCTCAGATCTGGTTAAGGGGACATTGTTGAGGCATCAGCATAGAGCAGAAGGATGTGAGCAAAGGTGGAGAGGTGGGAAAGGTAGCAAAAAGGGACAGAGGCTGAGCAGGGAGCACCCCAGAGGCCCTCAGATTCAGCCCATTTATCTCCTGGATGAAGGAAGGTGATGCGTGTTGTCTGTCACAGACAGGATTCTGACTTGGGTCTGTGACTTCAGAGCCAGGCCCTTTCCACCATACTCTGCTGTCTCCTAAAACTCAGCATCTGCTTAAGGACACAGTGTGGGGTTCAGCTTACTAGACTAGTGGGAGAATGAGACTAGAAGAAAGGTATGTTGAGGCTAGACTGTGCAGGGCCCATGGTTTCTGGCTTAGGTCATTTAAGCCTCTTAGAGACTTCTGAGGGATGTGAGGAGAGCCCTCTTTGAAACCTCGAGGACCACAGAGATTGGAGAGGAGCACCTGAGAGCAGGGAGCCCTGTCAGGAGGCAGGAGTAGTGAGTGGAAGGTGGTGCTCGGATTGGAGCTGAGGGTGACCAGAGGAAGGAATGGGGTGCTATCTGATGGGCAGAGAAGGAGACTCTAGTGTGTACACCTGGGCCTTTGGGCTGGAGCTTTTTCATGGCTGATGGTTGGAGGTGCAGAGGGAGGAGGGCCTATTCCACGTATCAGGATGCCCCTTCAGCCATAGCTGGGTTGAAAAGATTCTTCCCTGTGGGAAGCTGCCTTCTGGCTTGAACTGTCAAGCCTTGGGAGCCTCAGCATTGGCAGGGGGAAGGGATAGGATGGAGAGTTTAGCTGGGGGGGAGTGGGGCTTCATTTATTTCCAGCCACACTTTTCCTAACAGCGAGTCATCTTGTACCAGCACCCCCCACCCCTGGGGGGACCAGGAAGATAGTCCCCAGGAGGCCCCCTGCCTCTGATGGTGGCCCCCCCACCCAGGCCGGAGACACCGTGGTCCTCGTGGTGAAGCCACTGGGCTGATGGCAGGATGTGGTCAGCTCAGTAACTCCTTGGCTCAGCTGTCAACAAGCTGGTTTCTCACCTCTCCATGGAGGGAGCCTGCCTGCAGCAAGCTGGGGGGCCCAGTCTTGTTTGGGGGGGTTGGCTCCCCACAGGACCATGTCAGCGTTCCTCTTGGCTCTAGCTGGGCTGACCAGAGCAGACTCCATTAGTTGGGGCTGACGAGGCAGCACTGCCTGCATCCCTCAGGCTTTGGGAGGGCTTGCTGAAGGCCTGGCCCATACCCTCCTCCCCCCCCAAGCCTAGCACAAATGCCTTCCAGAAGGTGCATGAGGCCAAGGTGAGGGGAACAACGGACTTGTGATTGAGCTGCTGCTAATGTTGGAGGTAGGGGCTACAAGATGGGTTTGAAGCCCAGATCTCTGGGACCTTCAAAGGAGAGGCCTTTGTCAGGGTCACCTTGGCAGACCTCTAACCCGAAGGTCCCCTGACCTTGTCCTCTGACCTTGTCAGCCACTGCCAGGAGTGGCTGGAGTGTGGAGCGAGGGTGAGATCCCTGCGGCTGTGATCCCTGCGGCTGTGTGGCCTTGAACAGAGCATTGCCCATTCTTGGCCTTCAGTTTCCCACTTGATAAAACGAAGGGTGTGGAATTGCTGCCTTCTGAGGATTCTCCCAGCCTTTACCTTGAAGTTACTCTGTTTAAAGGAAGGACTTCATAAGACTCTCCCACTCCTGTGAGCTCCCTGTGGGTTACAGATCACTTTTCTTGTGACCCTAGGAGGGAACAGACTCATTTGTTCTTCTCTCCTTTGTACAGTTGGGTAAACCAAGACCCTGAGCAGTTCAGTGATTTCACCAGGGTATTTAACCAGCTACTAAGTAGCAGAGTTAAGATTTGAACTCAGACCCCTCCAGACTCAGACCCTAGCATACTTCTTCTTCCACTGGCCTGGACCAAGTTACTGAACATTATTGATGTTTCCTGTAACCTAGAGCACTCACTTTGGAGTTGAAGGACTCAGCACTGCCCAGGACATGCCATTTAAACAGACCCTCAGTTTTCTTCTCTGTAAAATGGGAATCACAGTCCTTGTCCTAAGCTCCCTGGATGGGGCTGATAACCAGGAGCTACATCATTCCTCTGACCACCCTCTCCCTTGTATTTAGGGGACTCCCACCAAACGCCCCTTGTGCCCAGGGACTTCAATCAATGAACTTTTAGTAAGCACCTCTTTTATTATGTGCCAGGCCCTGTGCTAAGTGCTGGGGGGTATGCCCTCAAGGAGTTTCCAATCCGATTGTTATTTAGAGCAGTACTCCAGGTGATTGGTCTGGGTTGGCAGGGGCCCGGAGGACCTGAGCCTCTGCAGTTTGTGATCAGCTGAGTCCTTCTTTGTGATAGATTGGTAGGTCGGGGTTAGTTTGAACCTTCATTCCTGACTTACCTCTCCACAGAAACATGGCAGTTTGTTGGGGGTTTTTTGAAGACTTCATCCCAAACCCAGGAGTCTAGAAAGTCTCTTAGTCTCTAAGACAAGTAAACACTCATTTCGGAACTATGACTAATTAAAGGATCGGGCACGTCGAGCAGTGGCTCTTGGGTGTTATGCTGCTGCTCCTGTTGTGGGTGGTTTGTTTTAACCCTGTCATTTCTCCTTGCCTCCCCCATGCTCTTCGGCTACCTGCCTGCCTGCTGTCCTCCGCCCTTTCCAATAGTCATGGCTGATGTTGGGAGCCCTGGCGGCTTGGCCCTTGCAATTTGGTGTCTGTCCAGAGGAGAAGACCCGCCTTCTCACATGACCCCAGGCCTCAGTGAAGCCTCAGGGCTTTCCTGGCTCTCTCGGTTAGAGGGAGGCCTAAGGAGACCCTCTCCTGCCTTGTCATTAGGGAGATGTCAGAGGTAGGGAGGTCATGGGATCTCCTTGGAGTACTTCACTCTGCCAGTTGTATCTTCCCCAGAGTATAAGCTCTGTAAGGGTAGGGACTTTTTCCTTTTCTCTTTGTATCCCTGGCACATGAGACTTAATAAATGCTTGGAGTAGCCACATGGCTCAGCGGATAGAGTACCAGGCCTGGAGTCAGGAAGACTCATCTTCCTGAGTTCAAATGTAGCCTCAGACACTTCCTATCTGTATGACCCTGGGCAAGTCACTTTACCCTGTTTGCCTCCATTTCCTCATCTGTAAAATGAGCTGGAGAAGGAAATGGCAAACCCCTTCAGTATCTCGCCAAAAGAACCCCAAATGGGTTCACAGAGAGTTGGACACAACTCACCACCAATAAATGCTTGCTAGATTGGTTTGGATGTAAAAGTTCAGGCTTGTTCTTGCTGGGCACCTCTCATTAGACCTGGAGGGATATATCTTTTGGTGTCTTTTGAAAGAGGATCCTGGACTGCAGGGGCTCAGTTGTTGGTTTAGCACATAGTAGGCATTCAGAAAGCAGTTAGTGATTAAGTTTGTAAACTTAAAATCAGGTTCCCACACTGGGAGATTGATGGGCTGGTACAGACGGCAGTCCTGTGGTCTCGAGGCCCTCAGAGAGCAGGCACTGACAGCACAGTCTCAGCCTCAATCAGTGAAAACTGGCCTATGGCAGGGCGGAAAACTCCCCAGACTGCAGCCATCTGGCAAGTCTTTAGGGGTGCTTGTGCTGGGGGGGAGCCATTTATGGCCTTCTGAGATTGGGCTGTTGAGGCAGTGCTAGGTATAATGTAACATCTGTTCTCTTCATAGGTAGAAGTAATAGTGTGCTAAGTAACTGTATGTTATGAGGAGGCTTTGTTGGCCTTCTCCTACTCCAGGTGGGCCTTTTGGGGGCCAGCCTCCACTCTCTTACTCAGCTCACTTCTGCTCTAAGAGAGGGATGCCAGGTTAGGGCTGAGGCTGGTACTAGTATTCTTCAGCTGGACAGAAGAGAAGCCTTTCTGATCATCAGAACTGTCCCACCATGGACTCAATTGCTCAGAGAGGTAATGAGTTTCCCATCGCCAGAGGCCCCCAAACAGAGACTGAACTGACCAAGCCCTGAGCATGAGAGCATTTTTGTCTGGAGGTCGGATGCTGGTCTAGGTCATGGGGAAGGGCCTGGGGACTAGAAAGGGACCTAAGGTCATAGAGCCTCAGACATCATGGAGTCACAGCCTTTAGTACTTTAGTAAGTACCTGCTCTGTGGCAGGAAACTGAGACCAGAGAGGTGAGTCCCCTTGTCACATTCTCTCATGCTTTCTATGGGTGCAGTACTGAAGCCCAGACAGTTGAAGTGGTTGTGCCCAGTAACAAATTCAAATCCAGATTCTCTAAGCCTAGATCCAGATTACGCAGCTTTTACTTGGAGCGCCATGAGGCCAAGGATGCTTTGCGTTTTGTCTTCTGACCAGCACTGAGGCATGGGCAGGGTCTCGAAGCCTCCTTTCCTCCCCTGGGAGGCTGGTGGAAGGCCTCATGAGGGTCTGCAACAGATGAAGACTAGCTTGCATCTGGCAGAACCTCTCAACTTAATTTACTCTGTGTGTTGGGTTTTTTCCCCTCTGGCCTTATTTATTTGCTTTTCTAGTAAATGCCCTGATCCCAGACAAAAGACAAGAGCAGGCCTTTTCCAGGAAATTAGATCGACGTTCTCGGGTGGCCTGTTTCACACTCAGTAGAAGCCCGACTGGGAGTTGACGCAGGTGGTGGGGCACAGGTGGGCCTCAGGAACACGATGTGCTGGCGAGAGGGCCCGAGATGCCAGCGGTGCCTGCTTCTTGGTCCCCAATGGGTTCATTTCAGGTGGACAGTCTGAGTTGGGACTCATCGGCCTGCCATCTTTCCTCTGCCTTCTTGTTGCCATCCCCATGGCACCTCTGAGGGATGTGGGCTGGAATGGAGGGAGAGAAGAGGAAAACAGATGAGACCTTGAGAGCGAAGCTCCAGCTAGGCTTGGTTGTGGTGACTCTGCACTGCTGGTTATCTGATTTGGGGAGCTTGGTGTGATGGCATGAGCGATGGACTAAAAGTTAGGAGGCTAGGCTTCCAAGCCCCATCTGGCCCTGACTGGCCATGGGGCTTGTGACAGAGGCTCTGTTCTTCATCAGTATGATGTGAAGAAGCAGTCTGGTGTTTTCTGTTTCCCGAGACATGTTGGGGAGATGGGGGGAGAGGGGGGAGGGGGTCAAAAGTCAGTCACTGGCAGGAAGTGCCTCTAATGTGTTTGATGCTGCCCATGGAGTCTTTACAAGGTCAGAAGCTTCTGTTCCATTGGGGGGATATACAAGATAATCCCAAGGGCCGGTGAAGCATCTTATCTGACTCAAAACATCTTCCTGGCAGTGATAGCAGGTCATGGGAGCCCCCTTTCCTGTTGAGCTTAAGGGTTCACCAAATGCTTCCCTGGCATCCTCATTTGAGCAGGATTCGAACCCAGGTCTTTCCAAGCCCAGGTCCAACACTCTGCCCAACAGTACACTCCTCCCAAAGGAACTAATGCATTGACGATGCTCTGTGTTTCTAAAATACTCTGAATCTGGGATATTGTTCTCCAGGGGTGAGAGTACGGTGTTAAAATGTCAGGCGTGAGGTTGTGCTGGCATTGAGCTAGGCAGCCTTACTGTCCCTTGGGTACAGATTACACCAGCTGTCTCACCAGGTCCTGAGTTGTGGGAGAAGGTAGATGACGATGTGGGGGGAACCAGCCCCCACTGACTCTGGGTAAGGAGAGGCCTGTGTCTGGCAGCCTCACCTCTTCCATCACCATCTGGTGGGAGGAGAGAACTTTCCAGCCAGAAACTTCTGATTGTTGAGGCGAGGCTCTTCCAGCAGAAGCCCCAGTGCAGCCCCTCTTGCCACCCCGTAGCACTTTCGTCCCTCCTTCCCTCCAGCTGTCACCTCCTCTGCTGACCAGCAACCTGCTGGAAAGCAGCCAGAGGTCCCCACCTCGAGCAGAGGTCCCATATCAGGTCCTGGGGGCGGTTCAGAGTGGTCATTATTTTACTGTATTTAGTGTCTTATTGTCTCTCTGCTGGATCACAGAATGTCAAGTGTGAGAGGTCCTCCAGGCCAAGCCATTTATTTGCTTGGGAAGGAAACGGAGGCCCAGATAGGGACAGTGTTCTTTCCACTGCGCCCCAGGTCCCTGTGTGTAGGATGACGGCAGATCCTTGCAAAGGCCAAGCCTGTTAGAGTTTGGGCAATGACTGCCAGGCAGGGGAGTTCAGGTTTCAGAATTTCTCAACTGGGCTGCTGTCCAAGAGGAGTGTGTGTGTTTCATTTCTGAACTGGAAAGAGCAGATCCACCTACCCAGAGTGCATTGCCAGGCTAGGGTGGCAGAAACTTTCTGGGGTCTGGAGAACAAACAAGCTTTGGAGTTTCTCTTAGGACTGTGGGGAGACAGAGCAGCTGAAACCATCCTGGGGGAAAGCCTGCCAATTAAGGGGGAGCCAGACCATTTCTCAAATGTTACATGGGTCCCTCGGGGGAGGGGAGAAGTCTTGAGGTCTGGGGGACTCCAAATATGGATGGAATAAGGATGTCCTTTCCTACTCCCAACCCCGACCGTGACAGGCCCCTGGCGAAGGCATCTGGGTGGGTCATGGGGCAGCATGTCACTGTCGGGCTCTGGCCCCTTGCCCTGGAGTCCCTACATGAACAGGAGAAACATGATGCCCAGAAGGCTTCCAGCCTCTGAGGCTGATCACTGCCTCTCACGGGCCCTCCCTTGGCTCCTGGCTGGCGGACCAGAGAGGCTGTCCTCAGGCGAACTGGGAAAATGCCCTTTCCTTGGCCTGGATAACGGAACGGCTTGTGATAACGCCATTGCTTCCTGCTCCCTAAGCCCTGGAAGAGGGTGCATGTGCATGTGCTTGTGTGCTTGTGTATGTGTGTGCGCGTGCGTGCCTCTGTGTGTGCGCGTGCACGTGCGCATGCACCCGAGGGCACATGTATGTGCTTGAAGGGGATGGGGCCAGTTGAGGGCGGGGGCAGAGGCTGAGGGAAGGGGACAGTAAGACCCACAGCTGTCCCCAGCACCCTGGTGAAGCCCATTCTGAGCTTATGGGAGAGATGGAAGGTGGGAGGCGTTTCTTCTCTGCTCCAGGAATTAGAGAAGAAGCCGATGGCATCAGCTGCTCTTTGAGGAGGGGTGGGAGAGGGAAGGGACCTTGGCTTCTATCTTGAGCCCCTGGCGTGGGTCCCTGGGTTGTGGCCTCCCAGGGGTCCAGGCTGCAGCCTCTCCCAGAACAGCTCCGGGCAGGTGTGGGGAAGGCAGCTGACCCTGACTCGCTTTCTCCCTCCAGAGGCCTGCTAGCTGTATACACAGGAACTACTAAAGGCTAGTCATCTGTGCAGTTACCCTGGCTCCTCCCAGCATGGTCGGGGTGGGGGACATGCTGCTGAAGCCCCCAGCTCAGGCCCAGGGTGGAGGACAGGGAGGGTGTTGGGACCTCATGGTGAAAGCCTCTGTGCTCCAGGGGATGGATGAGGCCTTCGTGAGGGCAGCTGAGAGTGTCCCTAAAGCCAGCCTCTCTAAGGCCCTCTCCAGAGAGGTCCTGCCTGGGTTGGGGCCGCCTGGGGCTGTCTGATTCACCCACTTACCTCAGCCTGTTGGCATGTGAGTGACGCGGAGTCTAGGCCCCATTGGGGGCCGGCCTTCTGCTGGCCACCTTGAGATCCTTCTCTTAGGGCAGCCGAAGCGAAGTGTCTTCCCGCCCCCCAGCCCCTTGTCAGACCAGGGACTCCCCCAGGGCACAAACTGTTTGTTGCCTTCCCATTCAGGCTGATTTTGCCTCCCCATCTACCTGGGGACTCCCTGAAGAGCCCCATTCAGATTTGTTTTCATCCTGTCCCTAGAGTGCTTCTGCCCAGAAAAGTGGCGTTCCCCTCTCAGGGGGCCCAGCTATGTGGGTCTGCGTTTGCCCCCTGCACTCTCACTGCTGAGAAGCTGGCCTCCCAGACGTGACTTATCCTGGCTTTGGGGATGAGAGTTGGCGATCATTGGCACTGAATTACATGGGATGGGGTCCTAAATTTCCTTCCAGAGACCCCCCAGGCAGCCCTAAGGGGGGAAATATTTGAATCTTGGAGCTAATCCAAATTAGCTTTGTATTATGGGTGTGAGTGTGGGTGTAGGTATTCGTGTTTGTCTCGTGGTATGGTATAGGGGGTATGTGTGTGATGTGTGGTGTGTAGATGTGGGTGTGGTATGGTATGGTATACTGAACGTGGGGTGGAGGGGTGCGTGTATTATGGTGTGTTTGGCATGGATATGTATACGGTATAAGTATGTATATAGTCTGATGTAGTGGCATGGGTGTGTGGTACAGTGTGTGTGTGTGTGTGTGTGTGTGTGTGTGTGTGTGTGTGTGTGTGTGTGTGTGTGTGTGTGTGTGTGTTTGCGTGTGTCGTGAAAAATGAAAGAGTGCCCTGGGCAGGCAGAGGGAGGCCTCGCTGGGAACAGTAGTACCTTGGTGGAAATATGCCTCTCTCTCCACAGCAGACCGTGCTCATTAAGGCTCCCCAGGCGCTCTTTCACCTGACCCATCCCTGGCGAGGCGGTGGCAAGGCCAGGAGCTACCATGAACGAGGTGTCCGTCATCAAGGAAGGCTGGCTCCACAAGAGAGGTGAGGAAGAGCCTGGATGGGATCTCCCCAGGATACAAGGGCCAGAGTCAGGCCCAAGTTCAGATCTGTCTCCAGTCCCAGCTATATGACCCTGGACAAGTCACTGAATCTTGCTGAGCACCCGTTTCTTCATCTGGAAAATGAGACATGGGCCTCGGTGACCTTTGAGGGGCCTTCTCCTGCTCCAGCCCTAATTGCTCAGCTCCTGTGTGGTCCCACAGGCAGAGCTGAAAGCTGGATAGCATTGGAAGGCTGGCCAACTACTTGGTCCTCCCAGCACCCTGAGGACTTGGAGGGGCCAGCTGGGTGGCGGGACTCGGTCACCTTTCTGAACCTCAGTTTCCTTATCTGCCAAATGGAAATGCTGTTTGTCCTGGCTCCTTCCTAGGACTGTTGTGGAAAGAGGCCCATGCAAGCATTAGGGTACCAGAGAAACATGGTTGGGAGGCGGTTCTGGGTGGTGCTGTTAGCCCACTCATGCTTCTGGGTGGACACATCTGGCATTGGCTTCCTTGGGCCCCTTGGAGAGCCCTGCTGTGGATCTGGGAGCTCCTGGGAGCTGCGGCTGCCCCAGGCAGGGAGGAGGAGGTGGGTGGGTAGCAGCAGCAGCAGGACCAGTGTCTTCTGCACATGGGTCAGATGGACATCATCTGCCAGAGCCACATGGCCTCTCCTTGGGTGGGGAGCCATTGGGGAATGAGCTGACCAGCTGGGCCATGGGGTACACAGGGACTGAGTAGGGAGATAGGCCTTGGGAAGGCTATTCATTTCCTCAGTGGCTTTCCCAGAGTAGCTGCTGCTTCTGCATTTCATCCTGAGTCCTGGCAGGCCTGTTCTTCTGGGTCCTTAGGGGGCTGGTGAGAGCCCCAGGCTGATGCAGAGTGATGAGGGATCCCATGGAGATAAGAGCTGTGCTTAGACCAGCCAAGAGGGCCTCAGTCCTCAGGGGTCACTGTCCTCACTCCTTACCTGAAGCCTCTGTGCCCTCTTCCTTGTCTTTCCCCCTCCCCAGGGGCCACCTTCTCCAGGTACCAGGAGAGCAGCAGCTGGTGTGTGTTTGGGGGAGGCACTAATTGAGTGCCATTTGGACAGAGCTCCAGGGGCTAGGGCCAGCTTCTCTCCCTCATTCTCTCCAAGGCTGTCCAGCATTTCAGCTCCCACTGTACCTCCTGGGTTTTCTCAGTGGAAAGAGCCTATCCCCCCAAGGGCAGGCTGGCATCAGTGTTTCACAGTAGATCTCTTTGGGGTGAAAGGGACTCTGCCCAGTCCCAGAACATAGCTCTACCTCATCCCCAAGAGACCAGAACAGGAGAAGAGTTGGGGTGAGGAGAGGGGCTGAGCAGCAGGCCCCCAGTTAGGGCCAGAGGCCATGGAGCAGCCGCAGTCAGTTCTGGGGTTGCTGCCCCAGGGGCATTGTAGTAGGGAGCCCGGCAGCCCGCGACCTCTGCCATACTTGGGTCCTACCCAGCTCCTTGCCCTGTCAGCCAGAGGCCCCTTCCCTCCCTCTCTTCCCAGACCTGCCGCCGCCATAGGATTTCTCTCCCAGAAGTGGGCATGTTCTCTTGCCCTTTCTCCTCTCCTCCCCCCCTCCTGCCTTTGCTCTCTCCCTCTCCCCCTTCGCATCTCCTCTCCTTTCTATCCCGCCCCTTCCCCCAGTCTCCCTCCCAGTCCCTGTTGTTGCTGGCTCTCTGATGAGTCACTCCCCAGGCATCTACAGCCTGGAATGTAACTGAGCTGGAGAGGGAGACAGGATCTGCCTGTGGGCTCCACAAAGCCCACCCTCTGGGCCCTGGACCCACCACACTCTATCAGCCCTCTCCTGGGATTAGCTTGGGGATGCAGGGCCCCGATTCACTCTGACCTCTCCTCTCTTCTTTTCAGGTGAATACATCAAGACCTGGAGACCTCGTTACTTCCTATTAAAAAGCGATGGTTCATTCATTGGCTACAAAGAGAGGCCAGAGGTCCCTGACCAGAGTTTGCCCCCTTTAAATAACTTTTCTGTAGCAGGTTTGTTGAATAAAGTTTTGAGGGGAGTTTGATTAAAATAGCCCCTTCTTTGGAGAGCATAGATCCCTTTGTCCAGACCTGGGTCTATCTCCAGGGCAGCCCTTGGGCCCTAACTGTCCTAGGCAGGGAGCCTCACTGTCCTTTGGGTTATCAATACCAGGGTTTAGGTTTATTTCACTTATTTAGCATGTACTTTCCCCACAATGACACGGAAAGGTGGGAGCCCACAGACAAGTGTTAGCTTGCCTCCAGACACACTGACCCTCAGTGGCAGGGCTGTAGCCGCAGCCACGTGGACTGACCAGGTGGAGCACAGGTGCAGCATGGGCTTGCCCAAGGCCAGTGGGTGAGGTGGGTACCTTGGTGAGGTAGTGAAAGGCCTGGGACCTGGGACTCATTTTACAGAAGATGATTCAGGGTAATTCCCTTAACTTACTTCACTGGTCCTCAGTTTCTTCATCTGTAAAATGAGGCTCTCTGAGGCCCCTTCTGGTGCAGTCAGTTTGTCTATAAGTAGAACAGCCAAGACCATAAGGATTCTACTGCTCAGTTAATGCAGAGGGTGAAATCTAGGCCTCCGAAGGCTTATCCAAGAGGTTAATGGCAGAGTGGGGCTTCGAACTCCAGTCTCCTGTCATCCTCCATGGACTTTGCTCTGGGGCTCTCTCTGTCCCTGCTTTCTGCCTGGCACTGGGATCCAGAGGCAAGAGCCGAGCCAGTTGAGCTCCTGAGCATCGCAGCCACCTCCGAGCAGCATGTGGAAGGACCAAAGCCAGTCTAACAGGGGCCGCTAGCCATCCCAGCAGGGCCCTCCATAGGACAGCTCCCCTCTATATGGCTAGACAGGGGAATAGAGCCTCATGCTGGTTTGCGTACCAAGCAGCAGCAAGTTGGGGCCCATGAGTGACTGCTGTGCTTCCAGCCTGAGAGAAATGGGAAGAGCTAGTGTCAAAAAAAGTACAGAAAGTCAATTTGCAGTCATTTCAAGAGGGGAAGGAGTGGGGGCATTGGGAAGAGCCATGTGGAGAAGGTGGCTCCTGATTTCCCCTACCTCTCCCTTTCCCTCTAGAATGCCAGTTGATGAAGACAGAGCGACCTCGGGCCAACACCTTCGTCATCCGCTGCTTGCAGTGGACAACGGTTATTGAAAGGACGTTTCATGTGGATTCTCCGGATGAGAGGTATGTCTTCCTTCCCTGGGAGAGCTCAGGTCTTAGCCAGCCCCTGGTCCCGGCTGCTTCTTGCCTATTTGGCCCCCTCATAATTTTTCTTGGCAGCAGTTTGAAGATAAGGCCTTTTAAACTGGAAACAGTAACTGTTACCCTTCTTAGTTCACTTTGGGAAAACTGAGCCAGAGAGATGGTGGAGTGGGAGGGCAAGCTCTAGGAGGTCATCTCCAGCGAGACCAGGGTGGGCCCCGAGGCTCTCAGAATTGCTCAGGGCCTTGGAATACAGGGATGGTTCCGAATGACACCCACAGATGTCATTTGCCCTTTTCTCTGAAGCGCTTTAGAATGCTCAGAGCCCTCTTGCCCTCCATGGACACTGAGCATGAGGGGAAGGTTCATGCAGCCACGTCTTCCTGACTCCACGTGTAGCATTCCTCTCCCTGGGATATACTGCCTTCCCAGTGGATGTTTTCCTGATGCCCTCTCCCCACAAGGGGCTTCTTGATTGCTTGCTGCTGGAGCCAGTGGGAGAGGGGTCTTCCTGTTTCAGAGCAGGAAGTGAGAGGATGGGCATTCCAGATGGGGACGGATAGAGGAAGGCTGGGGTCTGAGTCCAAGCACCTGCCTTCCCATCCTAGCCCTCTGGACCTCTTATCTTCTGTGTGGCGTTGACCAAATGATCCCATGTCCTGCACCAGAAAACAGTCTGGAAGGAACCTGGGGAGTGGGGTGGGGGAAGCGGGGATGAAGGGGCCTGGCTCTAGTCTAGTACATCTCTTCTCCTGTGTCTGGCACCTGAGGTATGCATAGCCCCATGACAGGGGTAGCCATTGGGAGCATGGTGTACTTGGTCCATCTGAATGTAGTGTGGGGGGGGAGCACTGGATTGGGAGCATGGAATCCCAGGTCTCCTCCTCTTCAGGAAGTACCTTTGCGATCGTGGGCAAGTGACTTTACCTCTCTGGGCCTCAACTTCCTCATTTGTAAAATTGAGAGGGGGAGGGTAAACATGATGATCTCTCAAGCCCTTTCCAATCTCCTTTCCATCCCCTTAAAACTTGAAGGATGAATCAAAGAGACTCAGGTGGGGAAGGGCTGGGCATGGAGACTCAGGGTTTCAGGGTGTCTCTGGCTTGACCTAACCATTACCTAAGGGAACTTTGGAGTGCTTGAGGCCCAGTTATGGGCTTGTGATGTTTTGAAGAGTGACCATGGCTTCCTGAGCCATGCCTTGGTGGCTCCATCAGCATCTCCTTCCATCTCCGCCAGGAGACTCCTGTCCTGTCTGTCCTTCACCCACTACTCCTTTGAAGCTCCTCTGTCATTTATTGCCCTCCATAAGACAGCTCCCATCTGTATGGTTAGACTTACCTCATGGTGCTCCTCTCACACCTTCTTGCTCTGACTCAACTACCTCCTCGTTTTTTCCATACCTGACATTCATTCTCCACAGAGACTGTCTGAGTAAAGTGCTGTGGAAACCTTAGATATTATTGTTCCTGTTATTATCGCCATCTCCTCCCTCCATGTGTTTGTATGGTGTGGCCAGCCTTCATGCCTACCATGTTCTCTCTCCCTGCTTTGGTTTCCTCCAAGGCTCAGCCCAAGCAGCACCTTTGAGATGAGAGCCAGGCCCTGACCCCACCCCCACCCCAGCCTGGAATTCCTTTGTCTTCATGTGGGCTCTAGCACACAATGATTTCCTGGACTCCGAAGAGGACAAGGGCCATTTCATTTCTGTCTTTGTATTGTCAGTGCCCACAGCAGTGCCCAACGATGGGTCAGTCCTTGTTGAACTGAATCCCAAAGCTAGGATATTAGCCTAGATGGAGGCTAGATCATAGGACCATAAATTTAGAACTAGGAGGGACCTTAGAGGCCATTGATTGAAATCCCCTCATCTTATAGACAAGGAGATTGAGATCTACTCCCTGAGGTGATGCGAGCTAGGAAGTGGCAGAGACAGAATTTGAACCCAGATCTTGGTGCCATCAAGGCTGCTTCTTGGTTGGAACCATCGTGTCTAGGCTGCAGTCAAATGCTGAACTGCTCTTGGTCCCACATGGGATGCCAACCAGTTGGCCATCTTTCACCACTTTCTCTGCCCTATTCTCTTGGTCCTGCCAAAGCCACAGAGCTTTTCCTGGGAGATTTTGAGCCCCATGAGCTCTCTGCCCCTGATCTAGTTGGAACTCAGCCTGCAGTGCAGTGCTTTTGACCCAGTGCAGTGCTTTTGACCTGTGTTCTTCCTTTCCTGGGACACATGTTCCTCTGCAGTCTTGTGTGGGCATTTATGGAGCTCTGGTTGGGGGAAGGGCCCTTCAGACCTTCTACAGCTGACCACAGGCCTCCCGGCAGACTGATGATGGGCTCCTGTGGGAAGCCTGGTGCACGTGCCCAGACTTAGGGCAGAAAGGAATGAAAGAGATCACCTTGTTCATGTCCCAGGTCCAGGCTGGGATCACACTCATGACCCTGGCTCCAGGACCTGCTGACTCTCCCTCAAGTCAGAGAGGCCTCCCCCATGTTGGCTTCCTCATCTGAAGCCAGAATGCCTCAAAGCCAGGAATGGCGTCCCACTACATGGATGATGCCCAGACTTCCTTTTCTCTCTTGCCCCATGTGGAGTGGAGTGGGCAGCATCTCCTTTATCCAGAATGTATGTGGCTAGCTGGGGTAGAGAGAGACCATGGGATGAGAAGTCAACAGAACTAGGTGTCATCAGAGGCTTCTCCATGGATGAGCTGTCGCTGGATCTAGAACAAACCTCTTCCCCTCTCTGGGGGTCTGGCAGAGACCAAAGAAAATGGGCTTGTTGAGCCTAGAGCCTGGAGAAGGTTCTAGAGTCATGGGCTCTCTGAAGGGCTCCTCTGGGGCTCTTCTCAACTCTGGAGCAGAGGGAAATTGGGGTAGGAGCGGGAGGGAATGAGGCAACATGTTGGCTGGGAGGATTGGGCAGGGTGGCGAAAGGGCTCAGGGAAAGTCTTTGCCCTTGACCAGTGGAGTGGAGGACAAAGGGGAGAGGAGGAGTGTGGGTGGGGAGAGAGCCTCTCCACAGCACCCCCAAAGGGGGTGCTGCCTCGCAGGGCATAATTCCCAGGGTTGCCGTGATATCTGAGCTCCGTGTCACTGCCTCCACAGTGGCTGCAAAATCCATTCAGCCCACTGCTCAGGGTGCAGGCAATCTGCTCCTTGGCCCATTGTGGCCTGGGGCCCTTCTTGGGACCAGTGGTACCCATCAGCTTAGTCTGTTTTAATTCAGCAAGTATTCATGGGGGCTGCAGGGTTAGCAAGTCTTACATGTTCCTGGTGCCCAGAATGTGACTCAGAATAAACAGGCTCCTGGGTCCCCAGACGTGCCAGCTCATATCAGCGGACCTTTGTCCAGTCCCTGCTCCACACCTAGTGAACACAGAGACTTGATGAGGGGCTTTGGAACACAGTAGCAGTTAGCCCGGTTCCCTTGAAGGATGAATTCCCTGCTCCCAGCAAAAGCATCAATGCCCCCCAGAGCACAAAGGGCCTCAAGAGGTCTAGGCCTCAGTCACAGGACACTCACATGCACTTTTAGGGAGGTTACACAGTCATATGTCCCAGGAGCATTTATGGGACAGCCCCTGTGGAGGTGCCCCGAAGCAAGGGGGTAAAGTCATTTCTAGCCCTAAAAAGTCATGGCTCTTTTGGTGTTTCTCTTGGCATCAATGGAAGTACTTGAGATGACCTATGATGTCATTTGGTTGGGTGCTCCCCCCAGCCACATGCATAAAGTGTTGTGGCCCCCCCCATCATGGTCTCTTGACCAGTCTTCAGGCAGTGGCGTTGGATGATAACCTTTGGCCTGTGACCAGGCCAGGCCCTGTCAGAGCTGGGGCGTTCTGAGAGCGAGGGTCATTTCTGCACTGCAAGGACACAAGTGTTAAGTCCCCTGGCAACCTGAGCCAAAAAGTCACAGATGGTGGAAGAAACAAGACTGTGGTCCGAGGGTTAATCATTCGGGTTTATGCTGAGAAACATCATGTAGGAGAGGGGCCAGCTCTGTTAGGATCCCACGTGACCTGAATTGACAGAAAAGTCAGGGCGTTAGTTGTCAGAGGACGCCATAGAGCCCCAACGAGGACAAGGCTTGGGGTGGGAGTTGGCAGTGCAGTCAGAATGACTCCTTTGACAGGTTCACTCCCCAGAGAGGCTGCCATCTTAGGCATCCTTGGGAATGGCTCAGTTGGAGCTGCGGAGACCCCCAGAGCTTTTGTGGGATCAGGTTCTGTCTGAGCATCATTGACAGACTACAGCCCATCTAGAGGGGGCCCATTACAAAGTGACCTCAGGAGGGAGATGATGCACACCCTCTGGGGACCTGGGAATGCTCACGTGTTGGAGGGGCAACCCAGACCGGCTCTCCCTGCTAGAGGAGAGGCAGGGAGCCTTATAGGCATGCGGGACAGCCGATGGCCAGTCAGCAGGCTCATTTGACTGGAATGAAGGGGATATAACTTGGAGATTGGAAGGGCCCCCTCTGAGCCTGGGAGGACCTCACCGGGAGCGTTGGGGATAGCTGGGGACACCTGGGTGGGTCTTGTCTCAGCTGTAGGATGTACTTTGTTGGCTGACAGCCCTGCTGTGGTTTGTGTCTGTTTCTTAGGGAGGAGTGGATGAGGGCCATCCAGATGGTGGCCAATAGCCTCAAAAATCAGGGGCCTGTGGAAGACTCAATGGACTACAAATGCGGCTCCCCCAGTGACTCCTCGGTGGCTGAGGATATGGAAGTAGCTGTCAGCAAAACTCGGACAAAGGCAGTGAGTGCTTGGGCGGAGTTGGGCTGGGGGAGGCTAGCCCCTGGCTGGTCAGTGCCCACACTTCTCTGTGTTTTTGAATGAAGCAGTTGACTGCTCCAAGGTGACACCCGCAGTGATTGTGAGGGAACTTCTCAGCTGTCACTTCCATTGGGGGTGGGGCAGGAGCCACTTAAGGGGAAACAGTTATCTGTCCAAGCCCCTCTGAGCCCCTCCTACCGTGCATGGCCTGATGCAGAACACCTAGCATCCTCCCCCACCCCACAGACCATGAACGACTTTGACTATCTCAAGCTTCTGGGCAAAGGCACCTTCGGCAAAGTCATCCTGGTGCGGGAGAAGGCCACGGGCCGCTACTATGCCATGAAGATCCTGCGGAAAGAGGTCATCATCGCCAAGGTGGGCCACCATGCTGTGGGCAGGGCAAGGCACCCCTTCGAGGGTCAGCTGCAGGCCTTGTTGGTCAGTCGGGTATGACTCTCCGTGGCCCCATTTGGGGCTTTCTTGGCAGAGATCCTGGAGGGGTTTGCCATTCCCTTCTCCAGCTCATTTTATAGAAGAGGAAACTGAGGCAAGCACGGTTAAGTGACTTGCCCAGGGTCACCTAGCATGTGTGAGAGGCAGGATTTGAACTCAGGCAGAGGAGTCTTCCTGACTCCAGGCATGACTCTATTGGCTGAGCCGCCAGACTGCCCACTGTAGATGCAGACATACTGCCCCCTCCTGGTTGTGCAGGTAGGCCAGCCTAGCAGATGTGTTTAGGCTCCATGTTAGATGGGAGCCCATGGCATCCCCTTGTGTGGGCCAGCCTGGAAGTACACTTGTACTCAGGCTGAAGGAAAGAAAACTAAGGCCCTGTGGAGGTCAAGGAGGGGGCATCCAGACAGATGCACATAGACAGAAGGACTGGGTGCCCTCTTATGGGGCAGAGGGCAGGGTTAGCTGGGCAGATGCAGGCCAATGGCACATTAGGTAGCCCCTTGTGGTTCCAAGGGAAGGACAACCCAGTGTGTGTCTTCATGTAGCAAGTTAGAAAGCCCATGCCAAGCAGGGGCCACAGAAAAGAGGACCTCTTGGGTGGTCAAGAGAAATACTGCTGTCTTCCCTGGGCAATTCCTGCTCCTAGGGCAACCAAGGCCAATGAGTGGCTTGGATTCTGTAGGCCTGAGTGGCAGGGGGTGGTGTCTGTCCTATTGAGGAGCAGGGGGCCGCAAGGCAGCCTAGGAGGGGCAGGCTGGGCCTGGTGGAGAAAAGGGAACAGGCAAACACTCCTGTGATGCTCAAGAGTGGGATTAGGTTGGCCGTTGCCCTGCTACCCAAAACTACCCCTATTCCTCTCACAGCCATCCTGGGAGGTGAGGAGCCCAGGTTATGACCCCCTCTGACAAAGCAAGCTCCTGAGGCCTCATCTAGTATGAGTTGGTTGAGGCTGAGGCTGGGTGCAAACAGCATGTAAGTCACTGCCTGCCCTGGATGGTTAGACTGGGAAGCTGTGAGGGTCCTGCCGAATTTGAGGATGCCTTGTTATGTATTAGCTGTGTAAGCACCTGGTGAATATGGGACTTCTCTGTAATGGGAGCAGGTGACTGCAACTGTCCCTGTCTGGGTAGTACCTACAGAAGGGGCCCAGACTGTAAGGCCAAGCCATTGATGTATTTCCAATGCCTGTCTGTCTGTCTCCAGGATGAAGTTGCCCACACAGTCACTGAGAGTCGAGTCCTCCAGAATACCAGGCACCCATTTCTCACAGTAAGTAGGTCAGGCCTGGCCATTTCAGGGCAGCCCAGTGCAAGCCCCAGGGAAGGGGCCTGGCTTTCTGGGCAGCAGCTTTCAGCACTGGATCCCTGGCTGGGACTCACCTCCTGGGCAGATGGGCCAAAGGAGGCCGCCCTGTTGGTGGGGCTCCAAAGGGCATCTCTTTTTCTATTGGTGCCATTTTTAATGTCACTGTCACTTCCCAGTAACCCAGAAGCACGTTGGCCAGGAGATGGGCTCACTCACTGCTTGTGGTCCTTCACTAGTCTGCTGAAGCAGGAAGCCCCTTGGACACTGCAGAGGAGAAAGGCCCATCCTTGGCAGCAGCATCTTCTGGTGCCTCTCCAGCCCTGGGTGTCATGCTTTCTGAGGCAGCTTGCACAGAAGTGTTTGGAAAAGCCAGAGGTTTTATCGCGATGACAAAGTAGCCCTTTGGGTGGCCAGCTCTTTAGGCAAGGCTGGCAGGACTTTTCCTCTTTTTGAGATCTTGAAGATCAGGTCTCCACATGTTAGAACTGTCACCTACAGAGACTTCTCTGGGTCTACTCCTGCTGACCTTTCCCACTTTGGTCACCTTCCTCCTGAGAGAACAGAGTGTCTGCCACGAGGCTCACAGAGCTCCACACTCAGAACTGCTGTCCCATCTGCTCCATCGTCTCCAGTGATGCTCTTGCTTGGTTGAGGTTCATGTGAGGGATCCTACAGATACCTTTCCCTTCACTGCCTTTGGTTCTTTTGTGGGGCAATGTTGCCCACAATCCTCCCAGCATCCGCCCCCGAACACTGCACACATGACTTTGCCTTCTAGCCCAGCCCTACCTTGTGTTTCTCTGTCTTAGTAAGGAGAGTCAGGGTTTGCTGACTATGGGTTTATAGACCCTTGGGGCCTCCTCTTTGTCTCTTGCTTTCTGAGGTTGTAGCTCCGTGCTGTGGATGGATGGATGTGAGTTTTCCTCCAATGGTAAAGATCACAGACCATCCCAATGTTCTTGCCTGTTTCCTGTCCTTGGTTCATGCCCTTCAGGTCTCCTTTGAATCTCCTGCATTCTGGGCAGCCCAGGGGCTGGTCACTTGCTATCTCTTGTGCTCTTACCTCCTTTTCTCATCTAGAGCCAGGGTCACCATTGATAATGGGCTACAGTCTGCTTAGACACCCCACCCCCAATTTGTTTCTTCACTGCCTTTTGAGTTACCTGCCATTTTGATTTCTTTGGAGATGGTGGTGTTCTGTTCTTCTAATGCTAGAGCATCACTAAGAGGACCTTAATGTTCAGGGAGCATCTTGGGGATCACTGAAGGCCCAGCACCTTCCTGGCCAGTCCTCTTCTCCCCATTCACTTTGGAGTCTGTCTGGGGTGCAAACTGTGGGTACCAACGGATGAGGTCCAAGGACCGCATCCTGCACAGTCCCTGTTCTCACCCAATTGCTTTTTCCTGTGTGCACTGTTGTATAGTCTCTGGAGTGACTGTGGGTCTCTAAAGTGGTTCTTTAGTCTTCTGGGGTTGGATGTAATCAATGCAATGTTATTTGCACCTGAACTTTACCACAATAGAGAATCCCTTGTGCATATGGATTCTGCCCAAGGTCTTCTCCTTGGCAGAAGGGATGCTTTTACTAGTATACATCTCCCTCCTTTGTGCATTTCTGCTTCTCTAGTACTGAGTGTTCCTTCTCTCACAGACTCTGAGCCCAGAGGAAGAGCAGACACAAACCTTGATTCTCAGGGCTGCTTCTTAACCACCTTAAGGCTGCCACCTCCTCATCTGAAGTTCTCCTGAGCTGGCGGCCCCTGCAGAGCGGGGTCCTTCCTCAAAGACTTTGGTGCTTGGCTTCTCCTCTTCCTCTGTTTGCCATTCCTTGCCCTCATATTGAGACTTCACCATACACAGATGTCTTCTCCAACAACCTTGCCTTCCCTTGCATCGAGTGCCCCAATCCCCATGACATGTTCTTCCCCTTCTGTACCTGGCACTGAGCAGAACCAGTCTGATTCTTCTCTGGCTCTTCCTGGTCCTTCCAGGCCGTCTTCAGATGGCCCCCGGATTTTCTCCAGTTCATCAGTCTCCTCTCATAAGATGGAGTGAAGGCCTGCCATAGCATGTGTGTGGCACCTTCCTGCCTGGATGTCCCATCAGTTACTCAGACATCTCATGCCCATCCCTGTCTCAGCCACTCCATACCATGTTCCCAGAGGCTTTGCCCTGGGCTCCCTGTCTCTCATTGATATCACCAGCTTTTATGGGTCACTTAGCTTTCTGAGTTGATTAAAGGCTCAAAGAGCAGCCCTGAATGCTTCACTTATCATCTCTATATTTGATAAATATCCAAAGATACACATTTAGTGGTTTCTGTCTGGTCTCCCTTGTCTGCCTTTCTGGAGTAATGGTACCATCTGTGATTTCCCTCTCCCCCCGCCCCTCTCCCCATCTTTAGTATCTTTTTTTTTTTTTAACTGAGCATTTCTTATCTCTCCCTCCCGCATCTCCCACCAATAGGATGATGAAAAACAAAGCCGTCTGACAGCTTCTGTTATGCCTGCACTGGCCGTGTCCACGGTATCTGCGGGCCTGTGACCCTGTCTGTCTGGGGCAGGGGCCGAGCGTGCCTCCTCCTCTGTCCTCTGCGCTCAGCTCTTACTCTCCTGATCAGTTCTCGGGGCCTTCTAGACTATTTTCTTTTGTCACATTGTTGTTGTCTAAGTGGCTCTCCCCGTTCTGCTTGCTTCAACCTGCATCAGGACCTTGAGGTCCTCTCAGATTCTCCATTATATTCATAAAACACCCTCTTTTCTAGCCACTGCTGACGAGTCTGATGCTGTTACAGGAAGGTCTACTATAAACATTTTTGTCCATGCAGCTCCTCTTCCTCTTTCTGAGATCTCTGTGGGATGAAGACCTGGTGGTGCTGTGACTGGATTGGAGGGCGTGGAAAACTCAGTAACAGCCACCCAGTCCTCAGCGTTATCAATCTGGTGGTGGTGAGCTGGTGCCCCAGAGATGCTTTCATTCAAATATCTCTGATATATGGTGATTAGAAGCTTTTTTTCATGGATTACTTCCTTTCAAAACTGCTTTGACCTTTCAGACAACTTCATAGTCAGAGATTTTGAAGAAACTGGGAGGATACTTTCTACTGGGACCAGTTGGGGAAAGCTTCCTGGAAAGCTAAGTAACCTTAGCTGAACCTCAAAGGAATGGGAAAATGTTAACTCTTTTTTTTTTTCATTTCTATCAATTACCCAACTTCTCCCTGCCCTTACCCACACCACTTGGGTGGTAGTCTGCCTCTTGTGATGGGGTGCCAGTGTGGATGGGAGCTCCAACTCCTGGCAATATTGAAAGCCTGGATGACCCGCAGACCAGAAGGGCTTCCTCTTGCACACTTTCCCACCTTCACCTGTGTCCACCTTTGTAGTGAGGTCACCAGGGACCAAAGTGTGCGTTGACTTGGCCTGGAGGATCTTCATTGAGACGGGATGCCCCCACCTCCCACAGGGTGATGTTTCTGGTTACCTCAGCAGACACCGTAGCCCCCACTCTATTCACACTTTCTTTCACTGATGTCCTCAGTGTGGTCTGAACTGACAGTGTCACTGTGAACATGGCTTGGTTTCTCTAAGATTGTGTCAAAAACCTAGAGCTGGTGGGCTGGACCCTTAGAGGTCATTGAGTCCAAGCCGTCAGTGATGATGGAGCCTTTGACCATTCCCTTGAGTGCTGATGCTTCTCTTAGTATGTCAGCTTATGATCCTAGGCCAGAGGATCACAGAGAGCCCGAAGTTAGACTCATGTCTCACTGGTCTCTAGAGCTGGGATGGGGTGGTCAGGCCCTGTTTGGTCCTGGCCTCAGCTTCCTGGGATCCTGCCATTGGCTCCTTCCTGTCCAGAGGAAATCTTTCATGCCTATCTGCTTCTTCACTCCCATGGTGGAGTGGAGGGGGCTGCATGGGCCTCTGCAACACCTTGTGGATTTCTGTGTTGCTAATGAGCCAGCCTGGCATCACCAGGATGACGCCTAGAAGGGCACAAGGAACTCAAGGTCTGGGTGCGTGTGTATTGAGGCTAAAGGACCATTTGACAAAGTAGAGGAAAATGACTTTGAAGGCCCTACCCCCACTGGCCCCCATGGCAGATGGCAGCTGTGGACATGGCATGGTGTTACAGGAGGCCTCAGGCTGAGAGCTTCGAGGATTTGACACCCAGCAAAGAGGCCACTCAGAAGAGCAGCTGACCTGGTGTCCCTCGCTGTGGACAACACAGGGAAGCCTCAGGCCTCAGGACACTGTGGGGCCTCCTTAGGTATATGTGGCTCCACTGGCCCCTCTAGGAGGAGAAGCACCTGGTCTGGTCCATGCCCCAGAGCGGAGCAGCTGGTTCAGTAGATTGGGGCATGTGACCATAGCTCCTGGGGACCTCCATGGTGCCATCTGAGGCATGGGGCCTCAGCTGTTGCTCTTTTATAGAAGAGCCTGTTGGTCACAGTGGAGTCACACTGGTCTTCAGTGCTTCCCTCTTGGGCATTTCTTGTCACAAAATTTCTTCATAGTGGTGGGTGTCTTTGGTCTGCCCCATCTCCAGCCTCAGTTCCTGATGTGAAACTCTTTGCTGATGGGACTATGCCCTTTGCCCTCTGCTCCTGCATGAGATGGTCAGGCCCTATTTGGCCCTGACCTTGATTTCCTGGACACCTGCCACTGGCCTCCACCTCTCCTGGTGTGTCTGTTCAGAGTGCTGGCAGACTTCACTGTCCCTGTTTGGGGAGCTGCAGGCTGGGCACACTTTCAAGTTTATGTTCCCCCAGGGCAAGCCTCTGCCCCTCCAGGCATACCCAGTGGTGGCCCTGATGTGGTCTTCTGACCTCATTCTAGCTCCCTTGGAAGGATCCTTCTTCCAGTATCCACCACATCTTTCTTTGTGCAATCTTGGCCTAGGGGAAAGAGCTCACTGTTGCTTCTCTTTGGTTTTCTTGGCCATTACTGGACCGGGCACCCTTTGGATCATTGCTAGAATGAACACAGGAGAGCTGAGGCCTCTTGTGTCCTTTGTGCCGCTGTCTTATCCCCTCCTTTTAACACTGGTGTTTTCCTGGTGTGAGTATATGCCAGCACAAGGGTATGCCCAGCTTGAGGAGAAATGAACTAGTGGGTAGCCCCAGGACCATGGAACAGCACAAAGGCCCTCCTCCCTGGCTCTCCAAGAGAGGGGCATCTATGGATTCTCTAGAAGCTGTGCACTGACTGGGTGCCTGTGGAGAGCTGAGTCAGGGGGAAGACCTCTGTGAGAGTCCTGAGAATTAAAAGAATCTCATTGGCTGAGAAAATCCATAGGGGCCACCCCTGCCCCACGGGCAATAACCCCTTTGGGGAGATCCCAATCCAATCAAGTGGTGAGGAGTGTTCACAGAGTGCCCTTACGCTGAGCAGCCCTTGGAAGTGGGTGATGTTGGTGTTACTGTGCCCAACTTACAGATACGGAAACTGAGAGTGATTGTCATGGCTGATATTGAACATCTTAAATGTTTGGTTTGCGAAGTGCTTTATATCTAATTATCTCATTTGAGAAGTTATGTGGCTGATCCAGGGTCATGAAGTTAGTAAGCATCTCTCTCCTCCCTCTCCCCTTTCCCCTCCTTCTCTCTTCTGTCTCTTTCTCTCCTTCCCTCCTTCCCTCTCTCTCCCTCTTTCTTCTCTCTCTGTCTCCTCTGTTTCTCTGTCTCCCTCCCTCTTCCCCTTCTTCTCTCTCCCTCTCCTCTCTCTCTTTCCTCTGTTTCTCTCTCTGTCTCTCTCTCTATCTCCCTCCCTTTCTAGGCACTAAAGTATGCCTTTCAGACGAACGACCGCCTCTGTTTTGTGATGGAATATGCCAACGGTGGGGAGGTAAGTAGTGGCATCTCTGGGTGATCATTTGACTTGGGAAAGGGATAAAGGAGCCTGTGGGCAGAGGGGTAGATGGGAGTTTAGAAGATAAAAGAGAACCAGAGTGAATGGGAGCAGGAATGGGAGTAGGTCACATCGCATCATGTCATGTCGCAAACCATTTCAGAAAAATGAAAACATGCTTCCTGCAGATCACCAGTGCTTCCCCTTCTCCATGCCCTTCTTCCCACATCCCCATGGCCTTGTAAGCTGGGAGCCCAGGTCCCCGCCTCACTGGGTAACCTGTGTCTCTGAACCCTAATACCTGGTTTTCCTGAAGCTGTATTTCTGGAGCTACGCCCAAGGGAGTGAGGGAGCAAACATGCATGTTTGTGTGCACAGGTGACTTGGGCCAGCACAGGCCCTGCTCACTCAGTCGGCCTCCTCTTCTACCACCAGCTCTTTTTCCACCTGTCAAGAGAGCGTGTCTTCACGGAGGACAGAGCCCGGTTCTATGGGGCCGAGATCGTCTCTGCCTTGGAGTACTTGCACTCCCGGGATGTGGTCTACCGAGACATCAAGGTGAGCCTGAGGAGTGCCCCCTCCTGCCCTCCGTGACTCTCCCACTTCTTCCCGTATTGCTGATTTGAAGGCCTGGAGCATCCTTGGTGCCCACGGCAAGGGCTGCCTGTGTGCCACTGCTGCCTCAACTGAGACTCCAGGAGAACCTCTTGAGATCCACAGATGTTTTTTTATTAGTATACACTGAATCAAATATACAGCTGTGATCATGGCATGGGTGGTGAGGTCACCAGTGGAGGCTGCATGACTCAGCCTGAACCAGAGGCACCTGCCTTCACAGGTACCTGTCCCTGCCCTGTTAGCTGTGGAGCGGGTGGGCTGGAGCCTTGCGCTTGGACTCAGGAAAATCTAAATTCAGATCCTGCCTCAGATACTGCTCTCTGGGTGACTTAGCTTCTCTGTACCTCAGTTTCCTCATCTGTACAGTGAAGAAGGTAGACCCAGTGACCTCTGAAGTCCCTTTCAACTCTAAATCTCCGGTCCATTGGTATAAGGTCATAGGACACTGGGGTAATATTTATTATCATTATCAGTACCTGCCATTTACGTAGAGCTTTGAAGTCCACAAAGCAGTGTGTCTACGTACTCTCCTTACAGTGCCATGAGGCAGAGGCTACAAGCAGGCCTGTTTCCATTTTACAGATGAGAGAGCTAAGCTCTAGTATCTGAGGTGACTTGCTCATTGTCTCATATGGGGATTTGAGCCCAAGTCTTCATGACTCCCAGTCCACCTCTCTCTGCTGATGCTGGGCAATCCCTCTGAGCACTGCTGTGTGTAGAGCACCATGTTGGACATGGGTGCTCGCACAGAGTTTGCGCCTGTGAGCCTAGCAATGGCCGTCTGCCCGACTTCCTGGAAGAGCTGGCAGCAAGGGAGGGTGATTCCCCCCTTGGGCGCTAGCCTCTGCCCTGTGCTCAGCTCAGCCCTGTCTGGACCAGCACTTCAGGCTGGAGGAGAATGTGGAGACTGTCCCCTCTGAGGTGTGTGTGGGGAAGGCTGGAGGTCATAGTTAGCCTGTGGAAGGCTTGGGCCCACATGGTGGCTGACTTCAAGTATTTGAAAGTCTCTTGCATGAAGAAGAATCCACTGTGTTCTGTTTGTCTCCAGAGGTCTGAAGAAGGCTTGTCTCCAGAGGAGCAGTGGGGTCATGTTAGGCTGGATGTTTGGGAACTGTCCCAGCATGGAGGGGACTGAGGAAAGCCTGTCAATAGAATGTGTCTCAGGGGAGGGGAGGGGCAGGAGGGAGTCCCTGGCCCAGCCATCCCTGCTCTACCAGTTGCTGGATGGCCAAAGGCAGGTCACTTAAGCTCTCTGGGCCAGAGAACTGGAGTGTAGCCAACAACAGGGATGGGGCATTGGTTCATCTGGAAGCATTCCTCCAGCCACACTGAGATGGGCCGCTGCTCCCACAAACGTTGGCTGCCTTGGAGGACTCTCAGTCTTGTCCTAGGGGGAGGGACCCCTCCTATGTCTGGCACCAGGGGCCAGGGTTGGCTGCTGTGTTGACCAAGGTCTTAGAGTAACAGAACATCAGAGCTGGAGAAGGTTGTAGAGAGTGTTGGATGAGCTCAACCTCATCACTATACAGCTAGGGAAACTGAGGCCCAGAGGCACATAGGACCCCACTGGCCTTCACTCCCACCCCTCTTCTTTTGGTGCCTCTACAGAGTAGGGTAGTGCAGCCAGGAGGCTGAAGTCACGAGTGTGAATCCTGCCCTCAACCTCAACTGGCTGTGTGACCCTGGCCAAGTCACTTGTCTTCTCTTGCCTCATCTATACAGAGAAGATAATGAAGCACCTCTCTGTGGGGTTTTGGGGATCACACAGGATCATGTAGAAGGTGCTTTGCCAACCTGAAAATGCTAGATAAAACTTACCCCTGTGTGGGTCCCTGAAAATGGCACAAGCAGCATGGCCTCAGGCTTCTCGCCTGGCCTTGACTGCCTCCAGTGCTCCTGAGCAGTGTGGCAGCTCTTCCTGGCTTTGCCCAGGGCCATCTCTAGGCTGCTGACCCCACCAGGCCCTCACATCCCTGCCTTCCTTCCAGCTGGAGAACCTCATGCTGGACAAAGATGGGCACATCAAGATCACCGACTTCGGCCTGTGCAAAGAGGGCATCAGCGATGGGGCCACCATGAAGACCTTCTGCGGCACCCCAGAGTACCTGGCCCCGGAGGTAGCCTGACAGCATGGGCCATGGGAGGCAGGGCGGGGCAGGAGTTTCAAGAGCAGGGCCCATCCCACTCCCCTCTGACCAGGGGCCCTGAATGCTCGAGGCTAGGGCTACAGGGAGACCTGATGGCCTCATCCTCTCCTCTCCTCTCTGCCTCAGGTGCTGGAGGACAATGACTATGGGCGGGCAGTGGACTGGTGGGGGCTAGGCGTGGTCATGTATGAGATGACGTGCGGCCGGCTGCCCTTCTACAACCAGGACCACGAGCGCCTCTTTGAGCTGATCCTCATGGAGGATATCCGCTTCCCCCGCACACTCAGCCCTGAGGCCAAGTCTTTGCTGGCCGGGCTCCTGAAGAAGGACCCCAAGCAGAGGTGAGGCACGGCCTGTCTGTGGGGGATGGGGGTGGGGACAGAGGGGAGCCGCCACACACTGAGGCTCTGCGTGTCCTTGCAGGCTGGGAGGGGGCCCCCGGGATGCTGGGGAGGTCATGGAGCACCGCTTCTTCTCCTCCATCAATTGGCACGATGTCTTGCAGAAGAAGGTAACTTTCCCAGAATTTCATGGGCTCCTGCTCTGACCTGGCCCCAGGTAGCAGCCCCTCTGCCACCTCTGTGGAGGGACTTGCCCCTTCCTCATCCCCCAGCTTCTCCTTTCCCAGGATGCTCTTGGGGAAGACCTTCACCTGCTTCTCATAAGAGGTCTTTGGTGCCCCCTCTGGGGGTCTGATCTCCAGAGGCCACTCCAGTGAACCAGGGATGAGGAGTCCCTTGGGAGAAGAGGGTGGGGGTGAACAAACAGGTGGTCCTGTGCTCTCTGGTGACCTTTTCCTCCCACTCTCCCCCAGCTCCTGCCCCCATTTAAGCCCCAGGTCACATCAGAGATTGACACACGGTACTTTGATGATGAATTCACAGCACAGTCCATCACCATCACCCCTCCAGACCGATGTAAGTAAGACTCCTTTCTCCTAGCAGCACAGAATAGTCAGGGCTCCTGGACCGCTCCTGGGAGGCTCAGAACAATCCCCAAGGGGGATAGGCTTTGTTAGGTCACAGAGGATCAAGGTTGGGGCCTCAGGCCCTGGGGCCCCCCTTCTCTGTGTTGCCCAGCTCCTCAAGCCTTTTCTCCTCTAGGAAATGCCTCTTTTTCCAGCTGCAGGCCCCTGGCCTTGGGGAGCTGGCAGCTTTTTGTCCTGGTCCTGGGCTCGCTGGAGGGGGCCGCCCTCCATCAGCAGCTTCTGTTGTCTTTTTGCAGATGACAGCATGGGCTCCCTTGAGCCTGACCAGCGCACCCATTTTCCACAGTTCTCTTACTCGGCCAGCATTCGGGAGTGACTTGACCATTGGAGCAGAACCCATGCAGGATGGACAGGCGGCTGCTGAGGCCACAGGCTGCCTCCCTTCTGGGTCACTTTGCCTCTGGTCCCATCCCCACCCTCACCCACATGCTTTTGTTCACCTCCCCAACCTTGCCTCTGAAGGATTTGGCCCTTCCTTTATCCCTCCTTGCCTGGCGCTCCCTTGCTAGCTTCCCCCTGACTGTGTCCCTGTGGCCCTGGGGGCTCTGATGGGGAGAGGCTGGAGGTACTGACTTGACCCAGGGAGACTATTTAACCAGGCCACATGCCCCCCAAGGTATTAAGGACTCAGTGAAACCCAGCTTGCTGCTGGCCTCATGGGCTGGACAACTCTCCCATTCCTAAGAGGAGCATTGAAGGCCTCCCAGGGCCCTCCCTGAACAGGAGGCTGCTGGGCTCCCAGGTCTCCTGTGCCGAGCTCTTTTCTCAAAGGTCGCATGGTGGATGTGGCCAGCCTTGTCCCTCTGACTGGGTACCGAGGTCTCTGCCGATCCTCAGAGGGAGCCCAGGATCCCTTCTTCCTCTACTGGCTCTGACTGGCTGGGCCTAGGGAGAGCAGCGGTGCTTTATCCTGGACTGTGTCAGCCGTCAGCCCCTCTCCTTAGGCCTTGACTTCATGTGCGAATCAGAATGCTCACACTGCCGCCCTTGCCAGCATTGGGCAGGCGCAGCTACTAAAGCAATAATGTCTCATACCCAAGCAGCCTTAAAGCCAGATGCCCCAGAGCCGATTGGTTCCTCCTCCGGCCTGCCTTCCTTTTGGCCCTCTGGCATTTCAGGAGCTTCCTGGGCTAGTGTAAGGGCAGGGTTCTAGGGGCTTGCAGACCCCTCCTTACCAGATGAGATTCACTAGGAGCGCCAGAGCCAGGGGGCGGCCCTGTTATCACCCCTGTTGGGGTCAGCTGTACACATCTCAGGCTGGCCAGAAAGGGAGCAAGCCCCTTTTTCTCTTAAGGAGATGCTGGCTATGGGGGCAAGCCTGGGTGAGCTTAGGTAGGACCCCAGAGCTGTGGCTCCCCTGTTGGGGCAGGGAGGTGTGGGGACCTGCCTTACCATGCATACAGGGAAGCAGGGGACAGCACTCTTGTCTCTCTGCCCCTTTTCTCCATCCTGGAGTCAGCCTCCTGTCCACTGTGGCACGTGGCTACCCCACTGGGAACTTGGGACCTTCTCTCCCAGTGCCTTATCTGGATAGCATGACAGCCTCCCCAGAGTGAAAGGTTAGGGCCAGGGAACATCAGGGATTGGAGGCCTGGGGGGACCTTGGCTTCTGTTTGCAGGGGAGGGGTGATGGAGGCTCTGCTAAGGTCTGTCATATCTTCCTCCCCCAGTTTTAGCCTGCTTTCTCTCAGTTTCTTCATCTCTTCCTCCAGGGACTTGTATGTGGTCCTGGGTATCTTCTGATCCTGTCAGCCCCAGGCCCCTGTCCCTATTCCTCAGCCTCCCCTAAAGCTGCTGGCTGGGCCAGGGCTTCCAATGATTGGGCTGACCCAGGGCGGGCCTCCTGGGTGTTCTCCCCTCAGCCCTCACTAAAGGCTTTGGGTCACAGCTATAAGCGAAGCCTGGGCCCAGAAGCTTTTTGTACAAGGTGGCTGCACCCCAAGTCCAGATCTGAGGCTAAAAGGGTCAGGTCAAGAAGGCGTTGTGAACTGAGGCCCCTGCTGTGGTTTAGGCTCGAGGGTACATTCACCACCCCCTACATTCCCAAGGACTGGGGTGGGGGGGGTTCAGAACTGTTACAGATTCCTTAATGCAACAGTGTTCAGTCCCCCAGCTCCCTGGGCAAGGGGGCGATGGGGGTCCCTGCTTTGCGTTAGGCTCTAGGGTACATTTACCACCCCCACATCCCCAAGGACTGGGGTAGGGGGTTCAGAACTGTTACAGATTTCTTAACACAACAGTGTTCATTCCCCCAGCTCCCTGGGCAAAGGGGCAATGGGGGAGTTAGGTCAAAGTTCTCGGTCCAGTGCTCTCTGACAGGGGTGCACATGGACTGGGCATCTGCTCATAGGGGCTAGAGCTGATCCCATTTCCCTTCCTGTATCTCCTGAGGCCTGTTGCCCATGCGATACCAGGACAGCCTTAAGATTAGAGAGGATGGGTTGGGGCCATGCTGCCACAGAGCTCGTTGGCAGCCCCAGAGTCTTGAGGGGTGGGTGCAGCCCTGCATCTCCCCCAGACGTTTCCTTCTGCTCATAACAGATTGATTCGGGGGGAATGTCACCGTCTTCTCCCAAACCCATCTGCCATGTTCTGGGGTTAGAAACAGGGAGGACCAAGTGAAAGCAGCTCATAGCAGCTGCAGCATCTCGGGCTTAGGGCCCGTGTGTGTGTATATACATATACATACATATATGTCTCTATGTTAGGAATGGGTCCTTCCCTAGGACCCTGAGGGTGGGCAGAGTAGGCCAGAGACATTAAGGGCTCCTCAAGGCTCAGGGCCTCTCTCCTGCCCCACCCAAGGACACCTCCCTGGAGCTGCTGGAGCTCATGGTGGGGGGGGGGGGGGCAGGGGGGTGCCTCCTGGCTGCCTCCTTGGGGGTGGGGGGGATGTTTTCAGTTTGGGGCCTAAGGTTTTCCTCACGATGCAGGGGAGGGGACTGGAGGCCAGGGATAGCAAAAGCTTTGTGTGGGGATTTTTTTTGTGTTTCTGTAAATCATTTTAGCTACTTTCTTTCTTTGAATTTATACGGTACCAACAATTAAAAAAAAATTTCTGACAAATTGAGCATGATTTGGTCTCAGCCCAGGCGGGGCCCCTGCCAGCTGACCCTTCTTGAACCCCTGAGGCACAAATTGGGAAGGCTTTGCTTGAGCCGATCCCTCAGGGGGCAGCTGCTCCAGAGTCTGACTGAGGAAGAGATTGAGGGCATCGAACTCTGCCAGCTCAAAGTGGCTGAGTATCAGGATGTGTTTATTCAGCAGACTTGCCAGTGCCAGGATTGGGGAGTGCAGGAGATACTGGAAGACCGGCTGGCAGGGCCCAGTGTCTGTGTTCAGAGGGTCTTGGGGGATGAAGGTGTCCACTGGCCCATGGAGTCGAGAGCTTCATGTGAGATGTGATGAGATGAGATGCTGGAGTTGGGTTTAAAGGCTAGTGCAGAATCATTTCAGAGAGGAAAGACATTCCAGGCATACGGGAATGGCACAACCCAATTCACAGAGGTAAGAAAGGCCAGTTTGGCCTGGGCTAAAGTGTGGTGCAGGGCCTCAAATGCCAGGCTGAGGAGTTAGCACTACAGATGAGCATAGTTCTCTACAATCCTCCATGGACAGATGGGGGAAGGAGGTTAGGGTAACAGAGTTTTGAAGGGATGCTGGAGGCCATCTCAGGCCTTTCTGTCCCCTTCTGCGATATCCTTGGCAGGTACCATTCAGCAGTTACTCTGAGGCATCGGGCAAGGGTTCAGGGAGCCTGCTGCCTTCCCAGATGGTGCAGTATTCTCTTATGGGACAGTTGTAGTTGGTAGAAAGTTTTTCCTGACTTCAGGCCTCAGTTTGCCTCTTGAGAGGAGGGGGCCATCCCCTCCCTGCCACATTTGAATCCGCAGTATTTTTCACGGTTCTCAGCACGTAGGGAAGCAATAACATAGGAGTTGTGTTTCTATAGTGCTTACTGGTGCTAAGTACTGTGCTGAGTACTTTTGATAAACACTTGACACAACAATGCTGCTTCCCATTTTATAATTGGAGAAATGAGGCAAATAAGTGACTTACCCAGGATCACATAGCTAGTAAGTGTCTGAGACCCTGAATTTGAACTTGGGTCTTCCTGACTTCAAGCCCCCCCCTCTACACTGCCCCACCTAGCTGTCTTAATAACACTTCGAGGCTTCTTGCCTAGATGCTAAACCCGTTAGGCTCAGTTCAGCTCAAATCAATCCCATTTGCTTTCTTTGGTTCTGTAACATAGTGACTTAATCCACTCAAATCCCTGAATCTTTTCAGACAAATTGCTGTCTTACTATTGCCTCCCCCATCGTATACTTGGGAAGTTTGCTTTTTGAACCAATGTGTGACTTTACATTGACGTTTACTGAATTTCCCTGTGTTTGATTTTGGCCAACATTCTAACCTGTCAAGATCTCCGGACCCTGACCGCTGCTACACAGTGTGTTTGCTTTCCCAACCCAGCAGACAGAAGCATTGTACTCAGACCTTTATCCAAATCACTTATCGGAACATTATAAGAATGTTTCTGAGCATGAGGCCAAGCCAATTTCTGGGGCACTCTACTAAACACGAAGCCGTTGGATGGCATGATGCCGAGATCCAGTCACCTATGAACACCAGATTTCAGCCTTCTCATTAGCTTCCCCCAATCTGAAACTCCTCTTTCCAAGAGAAAACAGGCCCAGAAGAGGGGCAAAGTAGTTGAGCCTTCTCACTGCAGGCCATCATCCCAGATCATCCAGTCAGAACAGAGATCTGGTCCTGGACCTTCTTCTTTGGAACTGGCCTGTCTGGCTCCCAACCAGATCCCTAGGGCCGGTGGGGGTGGGGGTGGGGGGCACATACACCTAGAGCTATGAAGCTGGAGTTTGAGGATCTGAGCTGAATCCCAGTTGTGTGACGCTGGGCAAGTCACAGCTTAGAGAGGTAGTCTCAATTCTTCAAAATGAGGGCGTTGGAGCACATGGACCACCCAAGGCCACTTCCAGATCTGAATCCTACAACCCCAAAGAGAAAGAGGCTTGGGCTAATCCCAGACCGATAGGGACTGAGCACTTGTTCTGTATCGTTCTAGTCGAGTGCAAAGACTTGGGATCATGGAGACCTGGCTCTGAATGCAAGAACTCCCATCTTGGCCTCTTTCCTGTACACAGAAGGAATTTCCAAATATTTGCTCAGTCTCCCTCCCAAGAGTTTTGTATACCTTCAATTGGTGGGCCCTATTCCTCTTAGGATTTCTACCTGGAGGTGGCCTTTCTGCCAGTCCCAGCTGTTGTTTCTTAGGAGAGAGGCCTTGGGAAGGAAATGTTTGGAGAGACACTCAAGTAGGTCTCTGGAGCCTTCTTCTACTTCTGGCCCTTCCTGAACCCCCTCCTTGCCCCCAGCTGGGAGCATCATCACTCTCCTAAATTTATTAAACCCCTACTGTGTGCCAAGCACCATACCAGGTGCTGGGGAGACATTAACTGGTCTCTGCCCTCAAATAGCTTTATTTCTACGGAAGGAGACATGCATATTTAGGCATATGTAGACTAACTACAAAATAAAACAAGGCAGTAAGAGACTACAAGAGTTACAAGGACACCAGCAGCTGGAGGGTCAGGGAACTCTTCTGGGCGTGAAGGAAGAGAAGAAATCTGTGCTGCAGGGGGAGGGCAGGAGAAAATTCCAGAAACCCAGGAGGATCAATACAAGAGCAGCAGGGGTGCCCGTGGGGCTGGAGAGATCTGGGAAGGGTGGGCATGAGGAACCATGCTGACAAGGTAGGCTGGGGCCAGGGGGTGAAGTACTTTAAACAGAGGGGCCACTGGTTTATTTGGCAAGGGAGTGACTCGGTCAGATCTGCACATATGGAACACCCTTTTGGCAGCTCCCTGGAAGCAATCAGTGTAGAGAGGGGAGGCTGGCAAACCCAATGAGCCACTGGAATACTCATTGTGAGCAGAGCCAAGGACCTGAACTGTGAGCAGAGAACATAGCTACTCATTTCTCTGTATTTGCTCAAGAAAAGGGACCATGTGACTTGTCTTCACATTCCCAAGGGGTCACTTAACCTTCATTTTACAGTTGAATCTGAGACATAAGAGTTTGCAGGTACATCAAAGATAAAACCCTAAGCTCGAGTCAGAAGTGGAATGAGGACTAGGCATCTCCTTATCTCCAGTGCTTTACACTTTCCTTCACAATGGGATCCAGCTGGAGTGCATAGACTCGAAGTCAGGAAGACCCGAGTTCAAATCTTGCCTCAGATACTAGCTATGTGACTCTGGTCAAGTCATTGAACTTATCTGCCTCAGTTTCCTCATTTGTAAAATGAAGAAAATAATGGCACTTATCTCCCAGAACTGTTGTGAGGCTAAAATGAAATTGTGTTTGGAAAACGCTTAAAAGGATATATAAATAAGTAGTTGTCCAGTTTTGTCCGTGTGACCTTGTTTTGAGGTTTCGTGGCAAAGATACCTGGCACAGTAAAGAGAATGCTGGGCCTGGAATCAGGAAGACTGGTCTTCTGAAATTCAAATCTGACCTCAGACACTTACTAGCAGTGTGACCCTAGGCAAGTTGCTTGACGCTGTTTGCCTCAGTTTCTTCATCTGTAAAATGAGCTGGAGAAGGAAACAGCAAGGAAACTGCTGCATCTTTGCCAAGAAAACCTCAAATGGGGTCATGGAAGAGTTGGGTACGACTGAAAAACGACTCAACAATAGCAAAAATGGCATTTTACAGATAAGAAAACAGGCAAACAGGATGAAGTGACTTGCCCAGGGTGTACCGAGGATCTGAGGCTGGATTTGAAGTCACTACTGACTCCAGGACCAGTGCTCTGTGCACTATGGCGCCACCTAGCTGCCCTATTTAATACAAATAAACTTTAAATTCTAGCTAGAGGTCTGGCCATTGTGTTGTGTTAGTCCTTCGTTCTCGAAGATGATGACATGACTTGCATTGACTTTGAGTGAGGGAGAGCTGTGCAAGGTCACCAACCTCACTTTCTACTCCTGAGTCACTGGGTCCAGTGGCCTGATATTATTCATCAGGATGACTGGAGATAGCCCAGGACGCAATGTGAGACCTTTTCAGGCTAAGGTCTTATCACATTTTCACTTTGAGTGATATACTTCTATTCAATGAATAGGCTTCTTTAAATTACCCAAGGGATGGCCCCTTTAGTAAAAAAAAAAAAAAATCAAACTGGGAGGGGTAGACCCTCAGGGTTCCTGGGTAAAAAAGAAACAATTACTATTTAATTATTAGAAATCAAAGAGACAGGGCAGCAACTTAGTTACATTGTAACCAACGGCAAAGACTCCACCTGAAAACTCGAGGTCTCCCCCAGGCAGGCTGACACCAGCCTGAATCCGGGACGACCAATCAGGACCGCGCTCTACAGAGGAGCCAGTCATGGCCACACCTTTCGGATCACGTGAGTGCTAAATCGAGCAAGCCCTTGCCTCCCGCTATGAGGTAGCCAATTGGGGCGGGGCGGATTGCATTAGGACCAATGGCCCGGCTTCCCGGGAATTTCAAGGGGACTAACTAGAAGGTGGGAAGAGACACGTCCCCGCACGCATTAAGAAGACCCAGACCAAAGCCCCGCCCCATCTTGCGGCTCTGTGCTTGGCTGGGATGTTGGTTGAGCCCCGCTGCTCGGGAGGAGCTGCGCTTCTGCTTCTCCTCCTTCCCCTCCCCTCCCGTCCAGGCCAGGCGCCTCGCCTTTCTTCCAGCTGTGCTGACTGTGCTTCTCTCTCTTTGCAGAGCCTCGCCAAATCAACGCCCCTAGAAAAGCCCGTCTTCACTGCCCTTGCAGGTATGGCTCCTGCCGGTAGGAGCCCCCAGGTCGGTAGCTCGCGGATGGGCCGGCCCGTCTTAGTAGTGGACCACATGGCCATCATCGCCTTCCTTCGCAGGCCTTTCGGAGAGGACGGAGCAGCCGTGGCCTCCCCCCGGGCTCGCCGAGGCACTGACCATGCTGAGGCTGAATTGGGAGAGCGAGTATGCGGGAGATATCTTCGTCAGTGTCTCGGTGAGGTGGGAAGGAGGTGGGCGCTGATTGGACCCGATGGCCTCCATCTGTGAGACGGCCTGTTACGATTGGCTAGAACTCGATCCTGTTGTCAGCTGGCGGTCGTCATTGGGGCGCCTAGGGCCGGAGTTGATTGACCCTAGCTCTGTACGAACCCTGGCTACCTCCACCCCCACCCCGAGACTGTAGGTGAAAACGGGCTTCTTTGTCTTTCTTGCTTTCCAGCAGCCGACTCAAAGCTTCTAATTCGATGGAGCTGGTGTCTGCCCACTTATTGGCTCCTCCCGGAGGCGTCAGCGTTTGGTCCAAAGCTTGAAGCATTTCTTTTTAGTAAATTAACATTTATTAAGCGCCTACTGTATGCCAGGCACCGTGCTAAACCCTGGAGAAAGACAAAAGACAGTCCCTTCTCCCAAGGAGCTCATTCTGATGGGGGAGACAGCATGAAAACGATATTTCTCCTCTTTCTCGGGTTTGCCCTTGTGCTTAGGCCTTGGGGAGTGGGTCCTGGGCCAAATTCTCCCTACTGCCCCCACCCCAGGCAGGCCAGGCTCTCCCCAAGACAGAATTGCCTCGTACAGTAGCGGCGGAAATGCGTGCCCTCCTGGTGGACTGGCTGGTGTAGGTGCATGTAGGTAGCTGGGGGCTGGGCCTGGGTGGGTTCCCGGGGCGGGACCCACCCCTGCGGCCGGCCTCAGGTCCCGCCCTTCCGCTGCCTAGGAATACCTGGGCCTCGCCGGGGACACACTCTATCTGGCCGTGCACCTGCTGGATTCGTACTTGCGAATGACACCTGTACGGCTGCACCGCCTGCAGCTGCTGGGGTCGCCTGATTCTTCGTGTTGTTCAAGGTGAAGGAGAGTATCTGCCCCAAGGTAGGACGGAGTGAAGGGAAGGGAGGGGCAGGAGGGAGGGAGTGCGGAGGGGTGTGCGGCCCCAGGGGCAGGGCTGGCTGGCCTCCATCCACCCATTGCTGCCATCTCCCTACCGCTTTCCTCTCCGTTTCCCTAGCCGCGTCCCGGCCAGCTTCCCTGTGCCTCCTGGGCACCGGCTCCTTCTGGGCTCAGCTGCTCCACACTGAACCGCGCCTCCACAGCCACCTGAACTTCGAACTCTACTACTCGGGCCCCCTTCTCTGCCTGTGCCTGCTGGCTGCCCTGGCCCGGAGCCGTAGTGGGGCTGGGCGGACGGGTGCGTGGGGAGCCGGAGCCTCCCCCTGAGTCCCAGGCCCCTCTTAGGTCGTGCTCTTAGCCACCTACTTCTTGGAGCTCTGTCCTGGAGGCCGAGGCCGCAAGCTGGGAGCCAGGCCGTCGGGCTGCTGCAGCCCTAACACTGGCCCAGCGCATGCTGTTACACAAAGCTGGAGAGGCCCCCGAACTTTGTCTCTACAGGTACTGCTTCTTCCCCTAGCTCCACTAGAACGCTCTTAGAGATCCTTAAAGATGAGAGAGCGCCTAGAGATCCTCCCAGGGCAGAAGGGGAAAGCGGGGTTTCCCCAGAGGGGAGGGAACCGGGCCTAGGCCCTCAGGGAAGGGCCCTTTCCACCATAGCCTCCCTCACATCTCACCTTTCTCTCATCCTTGCCCTCCTCTTGCAGCAAGGCGGAGCTGGGCCCCATCGAGCCGTGCATGGCCCAAGCAGCGCTGCGGGGTCCCGCCCCCGGTGGGCCGCTGCCTTTCTGAAGTAAGCCGGACTCCAGAGGCAATGCATCAACCTCATCTCAGCCCTTCTACTGTCCAGGACCTGCCCCGCGCCCGCATGAGCGAAGGGAGGAGGGCATCTTGTAAAAAAGAGTTCTACATCTATGTATCTGCAATTCTAATAAACACTTTCAAATTCCGGCCTTTTCCTTACTCTCCTTATCCACGTGCTTCCTTCCCTCCCCTCTTCTCTGACTCCGTAATTCTCGACCTTAGACTCCTCCGGCAAGAAACAACTCGAGAGACCGACAGCTCCCTGGGGCAAGGGGAACGGAGTGTAGCCTCCCTGGGGCTTTTACAGTTTTTCCTAACCTCCTCCCATTGCATCCCTCTCTACTTGGGAGTCTGGTAGGGAGACAGGGTCCGGTTACAAGGATGCTTGGGGACTAGGAATAGGCCCGAAAGACAAAGGGCCTGGCTGAAAATCTGCTGCTCCTTTCAGTCTTCCAATAGCCGAGTTCCAAAACTCAGTGCTGCTAAGTTTGCCTTTCCTTCCGGAGGGGAAGGGGGCAGGGAAGCGAGGAAATCGGGTCTTCGGTCTTAATTGGGAGTGGTGCATTTGAGGTAGAGGAAGGAGTTGGGAAATGACTCCCCAGCCCCTCAGGAGTGGTTGGAGCCCGTGACGGCGGCGTCTAGGGTGGGGATGGGCGCCCCACGGTTGGTGATGCGGCGGCTGTAGTGCCACGAGTTTCCCACAATGCAGTGCGGTGCGCTGTCCCCGGTGCTGATGCTGAGCGCAGCCCCTGAGCCACCGCCTCGTCCTCCACCCTCCCGTTCCCCACCAGGCCCGGGCCCCCGTCATGGCCCGGGCCTGGAGGCCTCGGGAGGCCCAGGCGGGGGAGCCCTGGAAAGCAGCCTGCGGGCCGCTGTGGCATTCAAGGCCGAGGGCCAGCGCTGTTACCGAGAGAAGAAGTTCCGCGAGGCTATTGGCAAGTATCACCGGGCACTGCTGCAGCTGAAAGCGGCACAGGGGGCCCGCCAGCCCGGACCGGGCCCCAGCCCCGCGCCCCCGCGGCTCAGTGAGGAGCAGCGGCGCCTCATGGACAGCACGGAGGTGGAGTGCTATGACAGCCTCACTGGTATGGCCGGGGCCCAGGGAAGGGACACGAGCCCCCCCGGGGCTGGGGAAACACACGGGCAGAGGGAGGGATGACCAAGGAGAAGCAGAGGCCAGGGGCGCCCGACCTTGGGGTGTCTGGGGTCAGGAAAGTTCGAAGTAGGGGCAGGAGACATCCGACGGAGAAGAAGCCTTCTGGGCTTCCCCAAGGCTAGAGTCCACCCCGCTCCCCCCAACCCCCACCCCGACTGCTCTCAACCCTGCCTACTTCGCCCGAGTTATCCCGGTTCAGCCTAGCGTGGTGGGTGGGGAGTGAGGAGACAGCTCTCAGAGGTAGCGGGAGGATCCGAAGATACCAGAGCCACACACCTCAAGGGACCTGGCTGAGGCCGTCCAGTCTGGGCAGACAGGCTGGACCTTTCTCTCCAGCTCCCTCTAGCGGCAACACGAATTGATTCTGGTGCCATGTGGCAGTTGTTTGACTCCTCAAGGTCCAGTGCCCTCGGACCATTTTACGCTTTGATTCCCCTTCAGGCTGCTCTGATTGTCTCTAATCTCATCCGGCCCCATTTGCCCTGTGCCCGTGGGGCTCCCTCTAGCGGCTGCCCGAGTTTTTGTTCTAAAGATCCCATTTCGCCCCACCCCACTCCGCCCACCCCCAGCAACCCCTCTCCCCGTCCAGATCCTTTATTTTCGGATTCCCTCTAGTCGTCTCACCAGTGCTCACCAAATAGGTTTCCCAAGCACTATGTGCCCCGGGTTGCGTATTCCGATGGGTGCATTTATGGATTAGAAGGGTATGGGGAGGGATTGGGCTCAAGGCTGAGCCGAGGGCCACTGTGACCGTCCCGCCTCAGCGTGTCTGCTGCAGTCGGAACTGGTGAACTACGAGAGGGTGCGGGAGTACTGCTTCAAGGTGCTGGAGAAGCAGCAAGACAACTTCAAGGCCACTTACCGAGCGGGCATCGCCTTCTACCATCTGGGCGACTACAGCTGCGCCCTGCGATACCTGCAGGAGGCTCGGAGCCGGGAGCCCACAGGTGAGAGCCGCCAAGGAAGGGTTGGGATGAAGAGAGCAGGGGACTGGGAGTCTGGAAGACTTGGGTTCGAATCCCACTTCCAGCGCCTGCCAGCCGTATGGCCCTGGCTCCGTCACTTATCTTCTCCGAGACTCAGTTTCATCATTTGTAAAATGGGATCGATAATAGCACGGACAGAATTGTCGTGAGGAGATGAAACTCAAGGAGATAATGTGAGGAAAGGGCTTAAAGCTCCATATGAACGCGAGCTGCTGTTACAGTATTCTGACTAGTGAAAATCAGGAGGAGGCCAATCAGGCCTCAGTCAGATATAACGAGACTGGCATTCCCCCTCCCAAGGCAGAGACCCCCACCCATGTTGAGGGTGGCCTACACACACCCAGACGCAGATGCTCTCTGTGTGCGGACCGAGATTTGAACATACGGACACCCACACACACCGAGAGAGAGAAAGAGGGAGAGATCTCACCCCACACCCAGATCTAGACGCCTTCCCACAAACTCAGGCAGTCACAGAGCCTAGCTAACTAAATATAGCAGAGACAGTCACGTGGGGAGATTCCGCCCATCAACCCAGAACCGTACTCAGGTGGTTCTCCAAAACACGGACCCCCGTCCCTCGCCACGAAGGCGCACTCACCTAGGCATGGAAACGCTGACCCACCCACGACTCCCCAAAGCACCCACACTCAGACCTCACCCTTCCTCCCGCTCCCACATACCAAGTGCCCCACATCCCCCACCCCCACGACCAGAGAGCCACGACAGCCACGCACCTGGGCTAGCCCCGCCTGCCGGCCAGCCCCGCAACTTACCCTTCCCGTCCGCAGACACCAACGTTCTTCGATACATCCAACTGACCCAGTTGCGGATGAGCCGTTGCAGCCGAGAACGAGAAGGTGGGAGCGGCGAGGGTCCCGCCCGAGCTCGAGATGTGATTGGCTGATCCACGGGCCACACCCCTGGGGCCCCCCTCCCCAAGCCCGTGTCGCGTGCTTTGTGTGAGACTTCGGACTCCAGCCCCGGGAGCAGCAAGGGGAAAGGATGGGGAGGCTCTTGCCCACTGACTCCAGCTTCCGGTTTTGCCTCTGCCTTGTTGGAGGCTTCTATTTATCTATGACTACAATGTGGGTGATCGCCCCTGGCTGGACCCACCACAGCGGGCTATTATGAGGGTCCCAAGAAAATAAATGTGAAAAAGTAAACGGTGAACTAAAATTGTGAGGTGGTGGTGTTGTGGTCCCTCCCCCCTCCCACTGGAGAGAAAGATTTGGCAATGAGAGGTGGCCCCCTCTCTGACCCAAGTCCCATCAGCAGACAGCAGAGTACAAGACAAGGAACTTCTATTAGCCAGACTTTCCCCTCCCAACCCCCCTCCCCAATAAATACATAGTATCAGTCCCTGTGTGGGTGTCTCTCTGCCCCATGGGGGCAGCGCCCGAAGGCCAGGGATGTACATTCAGTGGGACACATCAGCCTCAGGGTCAGAGAAGGTGGGCACAGCCCCACACAGGGGTATGGTACTGTCCTGGCTCTGCCCTTCTGTGTCCATGTCAAGCAGGCTAGGCTGGAGCCCCGGGGTGCCTGGTGTCCCGGGTGCAGGAGGGGAGGAGCCGCTGAATGTTCTGTTGAAGGAGACCAGCTTCCAAGGGTCAAGCCGGGGCCGGCTGGCAGCTGGCCTTGGCCGAGGGGCAAAGGTCAGAGTGGTGGGCCGCCCTGGGGGCTCCCTAGGAGGCCGACGTCGAGGGGGAAACAATGTCTGAGGGTCAGGCAGTCGGGGGAAGTCCAGTGGGTCCGTGGGGCCTGGAAAGAAGAGAAGATTGGTGGGGGGGAGGTGGCACCAGCCTCTGTACCCCCCTCTCCAGGAGTGGGGTTGGGGGCAGCCCAGTGCAGGCTACTTCCCTTCCTGGCCAGGGCTGTACAATCATGTCCTGGAGACCAGAAAAACAGAACTAAAAGCCTGGATTGGATTCTAGGTCTGGCTTCCCCACCTACTCTGGCTATGACCTTGAGTACAGCCCATCCCCTCTCTGGACCTAGCTTCTGGGAAATTAAAGGATTGCTCCCACTGGGTTGATAGTCTCAGTTTGAATTATCTTATTTCTGATTTCTGGATGCCCTCTCTGCCATCATCCGGGATTTCTGCATTGGCCTGGGCCAAAGTGCGGAGGGGAAGAGGATGAGGGCCGAGATAGGGGCCCTACCCACTCTGTTCTCTGAGCTTGGGGGGAGGGGCCTCCTCAGGCCTGGGGACCTGGTACTGGGTCCGGACAATCCCATCTTGTTATGGTCAAGGCAAGCTCAGACAATGGACAGTGAGGGATGAGAAGGGAGGTTCTGTGTCCAGGCAAAGGACAGAGGAGCAAACCAAGGTCCCTGGCCTGAGCCTGAGCCCCCACCCACCCCCTTCCACTTGGCTGAGCTATGGCTCCCCCCAAAGCAGATCCTCAACCTGCTCAGAAGTAGGCCCCTGGCCCATCTGGCCATGAGCAAGAGTTCTTCAGAAAAGATCCTCTGTGAGGGGCTGCCCACTCTCCCCTCCAGCACCTAAGAACCCTGTAGCAAAGCAGCCCTTTACGCTTGGAGAATCTCAGAGGGAAGTTCTTCCTTTTCTGGTAGGAGTGAGGGTATTTTGCTGCTCATGGAACCCTGGGTTTCAGTTTCCTCCCCTGACACCCCAGGCCCCCTGGAAGCCAGCCTGGCCCCTAGTCCCTGACACCCCAGGCCCCTTGGAAGTCAGCCTGGCCCCTAGCCCCTGACACCCCAGACTCCCTGGAATTCAGCTTGGCCCCTGGCCCCCAGGCCCTCACCGTCTGGTCCTGCTCGTTGGTGGTTTTGCACCAGGTGCCTCAGGGCCCCATCTGATGGGGTGCGGCGGTGCCCCCGGCTCACAGCTCGGGCAGCTGTGACATGGGTGGGGGTTAGCGACTGTCGAGGGTCCTTCTTGAAGCTCTCCACCTCCAGGTCCACTAGGGGGTTGGTGGCAGGTGTGCTTGGGGGGGAGGTCCCTACGCCCAAGGCTGGGGACCCTTCATCACTGTCTGAGCGAATCAGGGATCGAGTGGAATTGCAGTCAGAAAGGGAGGACAGGGAGAGAATAGTGGCTGAGGGCACCAGGCCAGGGGCAGGGGGTTGAGGGGCCTCTTCCCCTGACCCTCTCCCATGGCAGCGGGCCCTCTGTCCAGGGGGGCTGGGTCCTCGGGGGAAACGAGCAGTCCTGGGAAAGAGTCCATCCCTCCACCAGCGAGGCTCATCATCTCCATCAGCCACGTGGACCTCTGCCACATCGCTTCCCAAAGCCACAGCCCCCAGGATGGTCGCACATCTCAGCAGCGCCAGTTCACTCCGCTTCCGGGGGACCCCACCCCGTCCTGGAGGGGCTGTTGCCAAGGGAGGTGGCTCCCAGGGGCTGGTGGGAGCCTCGGCAGGCAGAGGTAAGGTGAGGTAGGATGGGGGAGTGTAGGGGGAGGGGGGCACGCTGGTCCCGTCAGCTTCTGCAAACTCTTCTGTTGGGGTGGGAGCCCCAATAAAAGAGAAGAGGTAAATGAAGGCCACTCCTTCCTCTGCTGGACTTCCTCCCATTCCCACCCCCAAGGCCCCTCCCAATTCCCATCCCTCCCCACTGTGCCCTTGCCCTGGCTCTCACCCATCTCTGTGAGGCTGGAGAAGCCGGGGGCCATGGGCATATGTTTGGGAGACTTGCCCAGGTTGGGGGCACTGGATGACCACTGCTTGCTACCCTCCCCCAGGGCCTTCAGCCTGCAGGGGCAGAAATCAGAAAGCTAAGGAACCTGGCCTGGGAAAAAGGGCCTTCCCACCCCCAGCCCTTCACACCCAGAGTGACAGCTAGGCTCTCCTGGCTCTGCCCTGAGCCCACATGACCTTGGACAAGTCACTGCCCACTTTGTGCAGTGAGGAGTCTGAGATCTCTGGGGTCTCTCACAGCTTTAGTGGTCTGAGAGCCTGTAAAATGTCATCCCTAGGTCTGATAGGATAAAGAGAGTGGAACAACTGGGGCGCAATGGAAGAGTCGAGAGGCCTGGGTTTAAATCCAGCTCAGCCACATCCAAGGGCCACCGGGCTGCTCTCTGTAAACTGGAGGGGCTGGACTAAGGGACCTCTCCTAAGAGCTGCTGAGTGTCCTCTCCTCTGCCACCTCCCTACCCCCTGGTCCATCCTCACCTCTCTTCCCCTCCAAGCCTCTCTTTCTGCAGGGTGGAGCTTGGACCCCAAGTCCGACCCTTCTTCTTCCCGGTGACAAGCTCCTCCTTCTTGAGGGCCCCACTGCGGCTGTTGGTGCTCTCTACGGGTGTCACTGGGCCAGTGAAGAGCCACCCCCCAAACCCCAAGAGGAAGGTGAGCAGGCAGGGCAGAGGACTGACCTGGCCCACCTCCATGGTCCTGTCTCTTTCCCTTCCTCCCCCTTCCCCCATCCACACCAGATGCAGAAGCACTGTGTGGATGGCACTCACAGCGGATGGCCCGGAGCCGAGGGATGATGCTGGGGCTGGCAGGGGGGCTGACTCCCTCAGGTGCCAGACCTTTCCGCTTGTCCAGTGTTGTTGGAGAGGCTTGGACGGTGATCTTGTGCTCAAAGCCTGGGAGGGGGCAAGGGTTTAGTACCATCTCCCTGGCCCAAAGGCCCAGCCAGCTGCCCCAGACTCCAAGTCACAGGATCTGATTTGGAAGGGCCCTCAGTGGCTCACTAGTCTGACCCATAGCTCCGGATGACTCCACATTACCAGATATGAAACAAACAGGGTTGAAGGCCTCCAGTGAGGGTTCGGGGGGCTACTTACACCAAAGTCCAGTCTATTCAGGGACAGCTGTCATGCTTAGGAGGCTCTTTGGCATCAAGCCTACCCAGCTATGTCCCCATCAGGGCAAATAATGAATTACCTAAAGCATCTACATTTTCCACATTGCCACTGCACCTTTCCATTGGGCTAGAAACCATGACCATATTTTACAGAATTATACCTTTATGGAGTGAGAACCTGAATACATGTGATGGTTTCATGAGAGTTACTATTCTCATGAATGACCTTAGCAGTTCTGCTCCTAACCACTTCCACCCAAAATAAGGCTGATCCCTCTTCTCTAGGACAACCCTTCAGATTACATGAAGATGCCCATGGGGTTGCCCCTTGACTCTGTCTTTTCCAGGCTAAACCTGGACTGCCTATGGAGAGGGAGAGAGGGTATGCAGGTCCTCCCCAGGTCACCACTGCAAGGGGAAGGTCATGGGTAATGGATCCCAGGAAGATCTCTGCAGGAGGTGGTACCCCAGGAAGTAGACCCAGGGGCTCCTGGGAGTGAGAGGCTAGGATGGAGATCCCAAAGATTGCAGGGTGGGGATCCGAAGACTTGGGACCTAGTGCCAGCTAGGCTCAGGGTTCCCAGAGTGAACCTGGGGAGTCAGCACCCACTCTTCAGGGCCTGTTCCCTGTCTGGAAAATGAGAGGCCTACACACAAGGGGCTCTACCATGCCCAGCTCTCACATTGCATGTTCTAAGGCAGAGGGTTCAAACACGAACAAAACCTAAGGGCCCCGAAATGAGATTGAAATGGAATTAGGAAATATTTAACAAAACAAATAAAAATACAATAGAACAGATGATCTTAACACTAGGTGTTCTAAGTTCATAGGTGGCCTACAGGGATTCTTACGCATGGTTTATTAGCTTGAGTTTGATAGGCAGGTCAAAGGCCCCATCCCAGCCCTGACCCCCCTGTGCTAGGGCCCTCCCAGCCCTGACGCCCCCTGTGCTAGGACCCTCCCAGCCCTGACCCCCCTGTGCTAGGCCCCCCCCAGCCCTGACGCCCCCTGTGCTAGGGCCCTCCCAGCCCTGACGCCCCCTGTGCTAAGGCCCTCCAGCTGGGACAAGGCTGTGGCTCTAGGCTGTCGGAGGCTGGCATTCCAGGGGCGGCAGCTACCTGAGGGCAGGCTGATGTTGTTGCTGTCTCTCAAACGGAGGCGGCTCCGCCGGAAATGGCCCCGACGCTTCTTGACTCGCGGCCTCTCTTGGCTTAGCTGGTCCATGAGCAGGTGCAGCTCCCGGCCCACGATGTCCATCTCCCGCTCAGCCAGCTCCTGCTCCCGCCGCCGCAGCTGCTCCTCCTGCCACTTCTGCTCCTGGGCTGCTCTCAGGAGCTCTTCCTCCCGGCTCCGGAGCTCCTGGGGCACGGGGAGGTGGGAGGCTGGGGATCTCCCTCCCACCCCACCTGCACACACACACCACACCCCCACCATCACACACCTCACACACACTCCACACCCCCACCATCACACACCTCACACACACTCCACACCCCCACCATCACACACCTCACACACACACCACACCTCCCTCCATCACACGCCTCACACACACACCACACCTCCCACCATCACACACCTCACACACCCCCTCCATCACACACCTCACACACTCCCTCCATCACACACCTCACACACTCCCTCCATCACACGCCTCACACACAGACCACACCTCCCACCATCACACACTCCACACCCCCACCATCACACACATCACACACACACCACACCTCCCTCCATCACACGCCTCACACACACACCACACCTCCCACCATCACCCACCTCACACACCCCCTCCATCACACACCTCACACACTCCCTCCATCACACATTTCACACACTCCCTCCATCACACACCTCACACACCCCCTCCATCACACACCTCACACACAGACCACACCTCCCACCATCACACACACCACACCTCCCACCATCACACACCTCACACACTCCCTCCATCACACACCTCACACACACACCACACCTCCCACCATCACACACCTCACACACTCCCTCCATCACACACCTCACACACTCCACACCCCCACCATCATACACCTCACACACACACCACACCTCCCTCCATCACACGCCTCACACACACACCACACCTCCCACCATCACACACCTCACACACACACCACACCTCCCACCATCACACACCTCACACACACACCACACCTCCCACCATCACACACCTCACACACTCCCTCCATCACACACCTCACACACTCCACACCCCCACCATCACACACCTCACACACACACCACACCTCCCTCCATCACACGCCTCACACACACACCACACCTCCCTCCATCACACGCCTCACACACACACCACACCTCCCACCATCACACACCTCACACACTCCCTCCATCACACACCTCACACACTCCACACCCCCACCATCATACACCTCACACACACACCACACCTCCCTCCATCACACGCCTCACACACACACCACACCTCCCACCATCACACACCTCACACACACACCACACCTCCCTCCATCACACACCTCACACACACACCACACCTCCCACCATCACACACCTCACACACTCCCTCCATCACACACCTCACACACTCCACACCCCCACCATCACACACCTCACACACACACCACACCTCCCACCATCACACACCTCACACACACACCACACCTCCCTCCATCACACGCCTCACACACACATCACACCTCCCACCATCACACACCTCACACACTCCCTCCATCACACACCTCACACACACACCACACCTCCCACCATCACACACCTCACACACCCCCTCCATCACACACCTCACACACTCCCTCCATCACATACCTCACACACCCCCTCCATCACACGCCTCACACACAGACCACACCTCCCACCATCACACACACCACACCTCCCACCATCACACACCTCACACACTCCCTCCATCACACACCTCACACAAACACACCACACCTCCCACCATCACACACCTCACACACTCCCTCCATCACACACCTCACACACCCCCACCATCACACACCTCACACAGCACACACCCCCACCATCACACACTTCACACACTCCCTCCATCACACACCTCACACACCCCCTCCATCACACACCTCACACACAGACCACACCTCCCACCATCACACACACCACACCTCCCACCATCACACACCTCACACACTCCCTCCATCACACACCTCACACACTCCCTCCATCACACACCTCACACACACACACCACACCTCCCACCATCACACACCTCACACACTCCCTCCATCACACACCTCACACACCCCCACCATCACACACCTCACACAGCACACACCCCCACCATCACACACTTCACACACTCCCTCCATCACACACCTCACACACACACACACCACACCTCCCACCATCACACACCTCACACACTCACTCCATCATACACCTCACACACCCCCACCATCACACACCTCACACACCACACATCCCCACCATCACACAGTTCACACACTCCCTCCACCACACACCTCACACACACACCACACCCCCCCACCATCACACACCTCACACATACACCACACACCCCCACCATCACACACCTCACACACACACCACACACCCCCACCATCACACACCTCACACACACATTACACACTCCCACTGTCACACACATTACACACTCCCACCGTCACACACATCACACATACATTATATACTCCCACACACACCATATACACACACCTTCTCCTTGGTCCGAAGGTCATCAAACATGTGTTGAATTTCTTGTTTCCAGTCCTCCTGGAGGGAGTGGAAGGATTCCAGTGGCATCTGGAACAGGGCCGACTGCTCTATGGCCTCCAGGCGGTTCAGGATGCTGCTAAAGTCTGGCCGCTGGTGGGGTTCAGGGTCCCAGCACTCTGAAGGAGCAGATGGCCATGGATATGGCCCTGCTTCCTCCCGGCCCCAAGGAGCATAATCAGTGCTAATGGGGGTGAAGGGTGGGAGAGGAAGGGGGCCCAAGGAGAAGGTGCAGATTTCCATGGGGCTTAAAGAACTCACAGTAAGTACCATGAGTGGGAAGAATGATGAATCTGAGAGTCATGGACTGTGAGTTCAAATCCAGGCTCCACCAGCTGTATGAACTTGGGTAAGTCAATTTCTCTGGGCCTCAGTTTCCTCCAGAGACTCTACCAGCTCGAGGTCTGGTAGTTCTCCCAGGGAGGAAGGGGCCAGCTTGGGGGCAGTGGACTCCTCCTCACTCACAGGTGGGCTCTAGTTAGTGTGAGGCTCATTCCTGCTCAGGAGAACCTAGAAACCTCTCTGAGGATCCCTCCAGTGCTGAGATTCCAAGGTGCCCATCAGAGGTGAAGACGCCTGGGGAACACAGGCTCAGCCCCAAAACTCCAGGTGGTAGGAGTGAGGACCACTCATCAGACCAGTCCAAGGCTATATCCCTGGGACAGAGACTGGAATACTGACCCCAAGAGTGGCCCAAGAGGGCAAGAGAGATAAGCTCAAGGAGAAAAGCAGCTAGGTGGCACAGTGGATAGAGGGCTGGACCTGGAGTCAGGAAGACCTGAGTTCAAATCCAGCCTCATGCACTTAGTAGCTGTGCAACTCTGTCTGGGCAAGTCAATGAACTTCTGTCTGCCTCAGTTTCTGCATCTGTAAAATGAGGGCAATAATAGCACCAACTTCCCAGGGTTATTGTGAGGATCAAAAGGGATAAATGTAAAATGTGTGGCAAATCTTAAAGTGCTATATTACAAATGCTAGCCACAAAAGGTGTAATCAATGCTATTTTTAAAATCCCTTTATATTGATTTACTGATGAATCATGGAACCAGATTATCAGTCAGGGGATGAGGATGGTGCCTGTTCCTGCTGCTGTCAGGAAGAGCCACCCCAGACCTTCCTCAGCTCCCCCTGGAGCCCCTGCAGAGCTCAGTTCCAAGGGGGAGGCTCCAGGCAGCTGGAGGGCATTTCCAGGGACTCAGTGGATCTGCACTGTGCTTGGTGTGATCAGGACCCACCTAGGAGGTCTGAGGAGCACACACAGCTGGTGACAGGGGCTGACACCACACTTCCAACTGTGGCTTTTAAAGAACTATTATCATTATGAACATTTATAATATTACAATAGTTATACATTAATGTGTGATAGATAATTATTATTAGCATAAGAGTGGACACTTATGTAACTAACATTACAAGTTCAGAATGGAGGAGACATGGTAAGAGAGCAGTCTGTCTGGTAAAAGAGCTGAGGGTTTTAGCGGACCACAAGCTCAATATGAGTCACAGTGCTCAATGCTAATGGCTTGGCCTACAGTAAGTGTTTACCATATGCTTGTTGACTGGTTGGGTCTGCAGTGTAATAGGGAGACCAAAAGGAAGCTCATGGGCCTTGGTCTCATTTCCAAGAATAAGAAAGCTCTCCAGGCTGGTCAGAGCACATGTGGAGGGCTATCAACTAAAGAGCACCCAGGGGAGGGTGCCCAGGAGAGTGAAGGGTCTTGAGTCTGTGCCCCATTTAGATGAAAGGAATTGGAGATGCTTGGCCTGGGGAAGACTCAGGGAACATGATGTCCATCTTCAAGTATTTGGAGAGAAGTAATTAGGCTAGTTTTGCTTAGCCCCAGAGGGGATCCAGGAACATTGGTGGGGGGGGAGGGGGGGCAGCAGGGATGGGGAGGATAATGCAAAGAGAGAAACTGAAGCTGGAGGATGGGAAAAACTTCCCAGCAATTACAGTTTGCCCAAAGTGGAGGTAGCTGCCTTGGAAGCTTCCCATCACTGGAGGTATTTAAGCAGATGCTGGGAGGTTGTAGATGGATGCTATGGGCTATGAGCTTTGGGGTCAGACTGAATAAGAGAGGGAGGAAGTCAGCACAGAGAGTAAGACCCAAGGCTTAAAGTGTTCATCCCACTCACCTTCCAGAAGATGCACAAAGGGCTCAGGGCAGGTCGATGGGATGGGCAGCATCAGCTTGTTCATGGCCACCCCATAGGCCACGGCCAGCGCATCAATCTCCCGGTAGGGCACTTCCCCTGTCAGCAGCTCCCAGAGCAGCACCCCAAAGCTAAGGACAGATGGAAGCTGAAGGGACCGCAGCTGGTCCTTTCTGCCCACCCAATGCCCTCCTCCAATGCTGTGCTCTGGCATGGGGGAGGGGAATCAGGCCTGTGTTTCGTCGGCCAGGATGCCTACTGAGGGAGGCACGTTCCAGCTGAATAGAAGAGGGAAACTTCCCAAAACTGGGCTGACCGTGGGAAAGGTTGTCATGACAGGGAGTGAACTCCCCATCCCTGCAGCAATCCGAACAAGATGACTGCTCTTTTGGGTGAGGTTGAAGGGACATTTGTGCTAAGGGGAGGGATCTAATTAGACATACTCTGACCTCCCTTATCTGCAGAAAGAAGGGGTGATAGCAGAGAATCCCTGAGTGCTCTGGTCCTCGATGCATCCCTCATCTCCCCTCTGGCTCTAGCACTTGTATCAACAAGAGCTGGGGAACCTCAGCTGCCCTACACTCATCCTTCAGGGACATGCTTCACCCCTACAGAGTGGAAGGAATGGTCAGCCATTTATTACTCATGTGACCCTGAAAAAAAATCACCTCCCCACTCTGGCTCTCAGTTCCCTTACCTTTGGTTGGGGGCGGACTATGTAGATTTCCAAGTCCTTTACTACTCTGGTATTCTAGGTTCTAAAACTCCCTCCCAGCCCTGACATCCCCTGTTCTAAGGGCCTTCTGCTTTTGACTGTCCTTTGACTGAAGCATCTCATTCAGATTTGACTGATATCCAGGAACCCCCTGGATGGCCAGTTTCTCCACAGTTGCCAGGCACCCTGCCCTCCCTGGTGCCCTGCCAGGCCCATCTCCTTGCCTGCCCATGTCCATGGCCCCCTGCCTCATGTGGCCTGAGTTCTGAGCCTCAGTCCCTCTCCCTCCTTCCTGTCCCTGGCTGTACCTCCAGACATCGCTGCTCTTGGAGAAGAGGGACAGACGGATGACCTCAGGGGCCATCCAGGCATATGTGCCAGCTGCGCTCATCTTGGTGGTCTTGTGCCACTCCCGGGCCAGGCCAAAGTCCGTGATCTTGAGGACAGTGTCTGACAGATCCCCATCCTCAAATGCATCCAAAATGAGGACTGTGGAGGAGGGAGGAAAAGAGAAGAGAAGGCAGCTACAGAGCTGGGGAAGAAACCTTCCTCCCTGCTCCCAGCTTCCTCCTCCTAGCTAAGAAGGCCCAGTCAGCAGCCAGCATCCCTCCACCCACAGACTTCCAAGCCTAGGCTTCAAGGCCTCAGCCAGGCTGGTGGACTGCCTGTCTGCACCCATGCCAGCCAAGTCCCCACCTGGGGCACCATCCCTGCCCTCTCCTATCTCTCAATGCCCATTTCCGTTTTGACATCCCAAGTCTACCTTATTTTTAAGCCTGTTAACTCTTTCAAAGTGCTTTGTGGCACACATGCGGCCCATTTACTGGATGGATTGCAGGGACATCTGTCCCAGTTGCAAGAAAAAGCAGCTCCACCCTCTGTCTACCTCTGCCCAGACAGGATCTGTAGGAGGTGTTGGGTGCACTGGTGGGGAGCCAGGAGGCCAGTGCGTTCTGACGGCCTGGTGCCAGGAGCCTGACATTCTGGGGCCTGGGGCTCCTGGAGGCTCTGATGCTCCTTAGTTCCTTCTGATCTAAGGACCTCAGAATGACAGGGATGGAGAGGCCCCTTAGGGACAACCTTATTCAACACTTTCATTTCATAGGCAGGGAAGAACTTGGAGATCAGAGGACAAGCGAAATGAAGTTTCATGTCTGCAAAGCCCTTTCCATCACACAATCTGATTCCAGTCTCACAAAAGCCTCACAAAGTGGGTAATACAGGTGGTATTGCCTCCATTTTACAGAGGGGGAAACTGAGGCTCCAAGGAGACAAGTGACTTGCCCAGATTCACACAATGAGTAAGTATCACAGGGTTTTCTGACTCAAAACCTAAAGCTCTAGCTAGTTTCTCTACCATCGCTGCTTTTTAATGTCTGGTCTCTCTCCTTAAATTAGAGTCATTCATTCCAATGTTCATCTGTCTAGTCAGCAACCAACTGGGATATATTAAGCACCTACTATGTGCCCGGCACCGTGCTAGTCATTCAGAATAGAGACAAAAATAAAAACAATCCCTATCACTCATGCTCCCAGACCCCAGGTAGGAGGCGGCTTTTGGGTCTTGAAGAAAGCAAGAGATTCTAAGGAAGAGGGAGGGCATTACAGGTAAAGGAGGCAGTCTATGCAAAGATATGGAGGCAGAAGATGCGTGTGTGTGTGTGTGTGTGTGTGTGCATAGATATAGCTAGAGGCAACATAGCACAGAAGAAAGATCTTTGAACCCAGGATCTGAGTTCAAGTTTGAATTTGGCTGTGAAATACTTGGTGGTGGACTAGATGAAAGTTCCTTCTGTGACCCCTTCCTTGAGGTCAGGGATTGTTTCAGTTTTATTTGATACCCTTAGTGCCTGGCACTTTTGGGGGGAATCAGATCAGTGATTTAATCCATTAAAAATTAAAAATAGGGAACTCCACCACAAGTGCTCTGCAAATTAAAGACTTGTCCGGGGTACATAGAGGTACAGGGTTCATGCTCAGGAGCACCCGACCAGGAGGTGCCAGATACTGGAGGAGGTGGAAGCCAGGTCTTCCTGACTCCCAGACCAGCTCTCTACTGCTCACCTGGCACACAGTAGGCACTCCACACGTTCTTGTTGACTGACTAACCCAACAAGACGTGTGACCTTGGACAAATCAATTTACCACTCTTGATCTACATCCACTGAGACTGGGTGGCCTCTCAGGGCCCATCCTGGCCTAGTTTATATACATATCAGTAAAGTGAATTTTGGGGGGGAGGGTGGGGACCCACAACAAGAGTCCCTGTGACCCTCAGAGCCACACTTTCCCCAGACTGGCCCCTCCCAAGGTTATTTCTGGGGAAATGGATGAAAGATGAAACTTCCATTTTCCAAAGCAAAAAACCAACAAGAACCTCCAGACCCTGCTGAATCTGAACCGTCCCTGGGTATCCTGAAAGGCAGCTTGGTGTAGGGGACAGGACATTGGATTTGGAGCCAGGAGAACTGGGCTTCACAGCCTACTTCAGCCACTTACTAACTGTGTGACCTTAGGCAAATCCCATAGCTTCAGTTTCCTTATCTGTAAAAGTAGGGAGATGGACTCTAAGGCCCCTTCTAGCTTTTGGTCTATGATGCTGTAATAGTCAGCAGTTTGCCCATATACATCCCCAAAGGGTATGACTCTGTTAATAGGGTAAGTAGGCTGGGAGGTACTACCGCCAATGCCAGCAACTACACAGGAACACCAGGAGTGGAAGGGCACTGTGTGCAGTGAACAGTGGTGGTCTGGAATCTGAGGCTGTGGGTTGGAATCCTGGCTTTACCTACACAACCTTCTCTGGGTCTCAGTTTCCTCACCAATAAAATGGGAAGGTTGGAGGAGAAGATGGCCCCTTCCAGCCTTAAATCCATGACTGTAGGGAGTGAATACAGGCCTAACTTCAAAGCTTAGGTTCAAATCCAGGTAATGGTACTAATATCTCTGTGACTCTGGACAGATCTTTTCTCTTTTCTTGTCTGCAGTTTCTTTATATGTAACAAGACTAGTTTCTCTTCCAACTCCGAATCCAAGGACTCTGATCCCTTCAGTGATGGTAGGGGAAGCTGAGGCCCAAAGAGAAGGGACTGAGGGGTGGGATGAGGCCCCATGGCTGGGGGGAAAGGGCAGGAGGAAGGAAGCAGCCTCCTACGGAAATGGACAATCAGACTGTCCTTCTCTCCCGCTCTCTCCCACCTACCCCCTATGCAGCCCTGGGCTCCTCCTGACTCTCAGGCCAGGGTATCACCCCAGGAAGAACACTGGGTCTGGGGTCAAGAACCTAGTTTCTATGCAGCTAGGTACTATTTGGGTGACCTTAGGCCAGTGACTTAAACTCTCTGGGCCTTAGCTGGACCAGCTGGTTTCTGAGATCCCTTCTAGCTGGAAATCTAGAGTTCTCTCTGCCCCTTGGGAATATCCTTCCTAGGATCTTCTTCCGCTTCTCCAAGTTCAGGTCTTTGGCCAGCCCTACTGTCCCCATCCTTCCCCACCCCCCCACCTTGGGGCTGGGCCTGGCTTGGAAAGGTACAGCTACTTGAGCTCCAGGACTTGGGGCATGAACATCAGAGTTAGAAGCAGAGATCCTGGGTTCAAATTCTGATTAAGCTGCTCATTACCTGTGATCAATTAGCTTCCCTACCCCCTTCCAGTTGACTTTTCTGTAAAAGATTCAGCTACAAGATGCTCCCTTTGGCTCTAAACCCTAGAAAGAGAGGGAGGGGATGGGGCCACTCACTGTTGATGGACTTGAGGTCCCTGTGGATGATAGGCACCGGTGCCCCACTGTGCAAGTACTCCATGCCCCGAGCCACCTGGACAGCCCAATTGACCAGCACGTGAGGGGGTACTCGGCGGCCAGCTAGGGCCCGGCTCAGAGGCCCTCCTCGGGCATACTCCATGACCAAGCAGAGATGGGGTGGACGCAAGCAGGCACCTCGCAGGGCGATGATGTTAGGGTGGCACAGGGCGCCGAAGAGCCGGGCCTCCCTGGCCACCTGCTCTGCAGTGACCGCCGGGTCCCTCTCGGGGTCTAGCCTGGCAGCCTTCACAGCGACCTCCTCCCCACGCCACCTGGCCCTGTAGACTTTCCCGAAGCCCCCGACGCCAATAATTTCTTCTAGCTGTAGTTCACCAAAGGGGATCTCCCGGGGCAGAGGGAGGCCAGCGGGGGCAGGGGTAGGCACCCCGGGAGCCACCACGTAGTTGCTGGGGAAGACACCCACGCGCCCACCAGGCAGCTGCCCGGTCCACCAGCCCTCATCACCGGACACAGCCCAGTCCTGGGACAGCACCCGCACCTGGTCTCCCCTCCGGAGGGTGAGTTCCTCCTCTCCCGCAGCCTCGTAGTCAAACACCGCAGTCCAGAGGGGCCCGGCAGTCGCCGGGACGTCGGGGCCCAGGCCCCACTCTTCAGGCCCCCGCAGGGCTGGGCCCTCCCCACTGTCTTCCTCCTCCTCCATGGGACACGGGGGAGGCTGGGCTCAGGCGGGCCCCCAGCGGGCTGAGCCCCACGTGCTAGGGTGGGGGGTAGCCCTGGCTGCTCCGGGGGAGCTCCTGGGGCCCATGGCTGGGGGCAGGGGACCGGAGGAGGCGGGCCTAGAAGATGTCATCAGCATCCCCCCCTCTCCGCGCACACCTCGGTGTCTCGGTCTTTCGAAGGGCTGGCCAAGGAGAGTAGGGGAGCCGGGCAAGGTGAAAGCGGTCACCTCTTCCAGGGAGCCCTCCCGGCCTCCGAACATCGGGGAAGGGGGGCCCCCCGCAGGCTAATGGGGGGGATGGGGGATGGATCGGCCCCTCCCCTCCGCCAACCCTCCCCTCCCCCTGCCCAGTCGCTCTTACCCTGCGGCGGCGGCCCCCCGCGCCCCCCGGCTTCCCGGCATCTTGGCGCGCCCCCCCCACCCCCCACCCCCCGGGCCCCGGCCCCAGCCCCGGCCCCGGCCCCGGTCCCGGCCTCCTTCCCGGACCGGCCACCTGCTCTCGCTAGAGGACCTGCCGGCTCGCGGAGAGGCTCCCTTAGCCCGAGGGCGGCGGCTCCATCGCCCGCACCTGCCCCGGCTCCGCCCAGCCCGGTCCGTCAGCCTACCCCGGGGTTGTCAGCAGTGCCCGCCCGGGTGGCCCGAGCTGCCGCCGCCGCCGCTGCCACCGCTGCCACCGCGCTGGCGGATGGGACTTGTAGTCTGCGCGGCCCCGGCGTGATTTCCACCCCTTCCCCGCCCCTCCCCCACGAAGGGAGGGCCAGGGGCTTCCAAGAAAGCGGCCCTCTAAAGCCGACCTTATCCTTTGGAGGGTGGGGAAACTGAGGCGGTCCAGAAAAAGGAGGGGACTTCAGAGATCCTAGCCCTGGGCAACCCGAAGGTCCAGGCTCCTTCAAGAGCGGGTGGGGAAACTGAGGGCAAGGGAATGGCGAGGTGGGGAGGGCAGTGATCCTCCTTCGTGGGGAGCCTCAGGAGGTTTCACCTGCGGCTTGGGTAGAGGGGGTTGGAAAGCGGAGATCACTGGACCATAGATTTAGAGCTGGACGAGAGGGCGAGTCCAACCCGCTCATTTACAGATAAATCGAGGCTCAGAGGGATTCCATGACTGATCAGGGACAGACAACTTCTAAGTGTCTCAGGCAGGATTTGAACCCAAATTTTCCTGACTCCTAATCCCCCATCCTCTTGCTCGGGCTGACTCTCTGGGCATGTATAGGGCCCAGCATTCGGGATTCGATCCAGCCTTCACCTTTGTCGGGGAAGGAACCTGAGGCCCAGGTAGAAGATGGGAAGGAGGAGTGACTGCCCAGTGTCACCTCCCCAAAGCACCCGCTGTATCAGCTCCAGGAAGGAAGAACTGGAGGTCTTTCCCGGAGCCCTCCTCCCACCCTCCAGGGTCAGGACCCAGGCTGCCCCGTCCACTGGACCAGCAGCCTGGGGGCTCTGGTCCTCTCCCCTCTCCTTCCTGCCACAGCGGTACACGGCGGAGCTGGGACCTGGGGGCAGGCGGGGTAGAGCTTGGGGGTGGGAGTGGTGGGGGAGATTCAGTATCAGCTGAGCTGCTGTCCCATCCTCCCCCTCCTTCCCCCTCCTCCAGCTGTCTTCTGGGAAATGTAGTCCTCTCTGTGGGGGTAGGGACCTGACTTGTAGCAGGGGTGTGTTGGTCCTGGGTTAGAGGGAAAACCTTGAGGCTTGGATTACTCTGGTGTGGGGGTGGGATTGGGGTGAGGGCTCAGGCACCAGACAGAGGAGTGTTTAGCAATCACCCCTTCCTTTCCATATGAGAAAACTACGACCCAATCAATTAAAAAAGCATCAATTAAGCACTTACTATTTGACAGGCTCTGACCTAAACATAAGGGATACAAGATCTGGCAAAAAAACAGTCCCTGCGGTCGGAGAGATACCAACCTAGCGTCGGAAACAATATGCAAACAACCAAGTAAGACTAAAGATATGGACAGGATGGGTGGGAGGGCTTTTGAGAGGGAGGGGCATTAGCTGGTAGGGGAATTGGGAAAGACCTCTGGCAGCAGCCTGGCTTTGAGCTGAGGCCCAGAGGAAGCTGGGAAGGCTAGAAGCAGAGATGAGGAAACAGGGCATTCTAGGCATGGGGGTCTGTCTCCTCCCCTTCCACCAATGTGGAATGCCCTTTCTTCCCAGCCCAAGCCCCAACTGGGAGAGAAGAGCTCTCAACCATCTCCTTGGCCCCTACTTTTTAATAATGTTTCTCCTTCACCCTTGTTTCATAATCGTTTGCATGACAGCAGTGGGGTAGTGGGTTTGAAGTCAAGATGATCCAGGTTCAGATTCAAGCTGAGTGGCTGGACAGGCCACTAAACCTCAGTTTTCCCAATTGTAAAATGGGTATGAAAATACATGTATTATTTGTCTAGGAGGTAGGAGAGAGAGAAGAGACTAAGCATTTATTTATTACTATCTGCTTTACAGATATATTTTTGTTGGATCTTCTCAACCACCCTGGGAGGGAGATGCTATTATTATCCTCATTTTGCAGATGAGGAAACTGAGGCAGGCAGTGGTAAGGTGACTTGCCAGCTAGTAAGCATCTGAGGCTGGATTTGAACTCAGGTGTTCCTGACACTCCTGCAAGTGTTCTGACCACTGTATGACCTAGAGATTCATTGGGGCTTCAAGAGAAATATTGTAGATCAAGGACTTAGCAAATCAGCATCTCTGAAGGAGGATGAGGTCTGCTCCAATCCAGGTGCAAATCAAGACTTGATCACCCTGGCAGAGTTATTGGCCTTCTTTGAGAACAAAGAAACAGCAACAGCCTATGTTGGAGTAAGCAAGCAAGCAGACATTAGGCACCGACTGTGTGCAAGGTCCTGGAGATACAGAGATGGAATCAAAGCCATCCCTGGTCTTAGAGAGCTTGTATTCTAATAGGAGAGACAACACATCCATGCCGATAAAACTCTTCTTTGTGTATGTTCCAGACTCCCCGAGGGCACGGTCTCTGCTTTGGCTTTGTCTTTGTCTCTTCCTATACCCATGTTGAAGTAGAGGGCCCTGTAGACACTAAATGTTCAACAACTCACATTTATCTAGGCTTTCAAGTTTCCTGGGTGACGGTCACACATTGCCTCCTCTGAGTTCCTTTCATTCCTCCATTCCCTTCCTTCACAGACCTCCCCTCCATGGAGCACAGAGTGACTGGCTCTAGAATCAGGAAAAACTGAGTTCAAATCCAGCCTCATATATAGTTTCCTCATTTTTAATGGGTAAGAACAGAGATAATACTTGTAAAGCAGTTAGCACAGTGCTCAGCACATATTATTATGAATCATACATTATATATTATATGTTAGTTATACCTTACTAGGTGCTGTACCTATTTACCTCCCTCCCTTCCTTCTGCAACTAGATCAGGGGATAGACTTGAAGCTGGTAAGAACTGACCTCCTACACTTACTAACTGTGTGACCTTGGGTATGTCCTCTGAACCTTAATTTCTCCATCTATTAAATCGGGATTGGTAAATGGTGACTATTGATCAACTGATTCCTCTACTCCATCCCCTCAAGTGCTTAATATTTGTTGATTCAAATAAGAAGAAAATTGGACTAAGACCAAGGAGACCCTCTGGGTTCAGGCCTCACAGATTCATTGACTGTTGGATATGGAAGGGACTTTAGAGAACACCCAAGCTAATCTCCATTATTTTATTTATTTATTTTAACACCTTATGGATGCCTTTTGCTTTTTATCCCTTCCCCAATACCTCACCCTGACTTGCCCCAGCCCCCACATAAAGCCAAGAAAAACTTTGGCCAAACCAACTAATGGAGAGATTGTGTTTGACAGAGTATGCAGCATCCTGCACTAGTAGGCCACCACCTCTCACAGAAGAGAAAGGAGCTGATTCTCTGGAAGCAATCTGGTAATTGCATATTAATATGGTTTCTCATGTCTTTTACAGTTGTTTTCACTTTGGGAATGACATATTTTATTCTCCTGATTCTGCTATCTTCATTTAGCATCAAACTTGTCTTTCATTCCTCTGAAATCTCTTTGTCCATCATTTCTTTTTTTAATTGTATTTTTATTTATTTTATTAAATACTTCTGAACTGAATTTTTTCATTTATTTATTTATAGTTTTCAACATTCATTTCCACAAATTTTAAGTTCCAAATTTTCTCCCCATTTCTCCCCTCCTTCTACCCCAAGACACTGTGCATTCTGATTACTCCTTCCCCCAATCTGCCCTCCCTTCTATCACACCCCTCCCTTCCCCTATCCCCATCTTCTCTCTTTTCTTGTAAGGCAAGATTGATTTCTCCCATTACGTGTATTTCTTATTTCCCAGTTGCATACAAAAACAATTCTCAACATTTGTTCCTAAAACTTCAAGTTCCAACTTTTCTCTCAGGCTGGGGGGGGGGGAGGGAAGGTAAAAAAAAAAAGAGGGGAAGAAAGTTACAAGATAACTTTAATATTTTTTTAAAGGAATAGCAAGTTGTACATAATAGATTTGCAGCTTCCTGTGCAATTTCCTTCTTTGTTTTTCTCCTATGCTATGTTATGGAAACACTTGTTTTATTTCTTAAATTCAGAATAAAATAAATACAAATTTTAACAATACTGGTTCCAACTCCACCAGAGGGCATTCAGGTCCCTGTCCAATGTCCTGATCTCCCAGGGAGAGCGCACTCACCAAGAGCCTGCTATATCCAGAAAACTCTGCCAGGCATAGAGGATATAAGAAATCTCCATATGGCCTAGGCCTGGTCTCCAGGACCTCATAGTCTAGCAGAGAGTCAATCCCTAGCACATATGCCTTAGCTGGCATCAGAGGGCATCAGAGAGATATAGACACAGTAGTAAATGAGGTCCTGGGGACAGGAGCAGGTGAGGAGAGGAAGGATCCAGGGACTCTTCTAGGGGGAAGTGGCAGCTCTAAAGGGTGAATAAAAAGTCAGCAGATGCAGGAAAAAAGAGAGGGCAGCTGGACATGAACAAAGGCATGGTAGATGATGTGCCCAGGACTTTGGGGTAGGGGCTCAGTGGGGGCATGGAGACTTATATAGTTTGACTGGAACACAGAAGGGATGCATGGGGGAAGGGGTTGAGGGTGGCACATTATGGAAGGCATTGAATGCCTGGTAGAGGGATTCAAACTTTAATTAGCAGAGAGTAGAGAGCCACCGAGGGTCTTTGAGCAGAAGAGTGTATGAGGAGAACTATCCTGGCAGCATGGGAAGGACACATTGCTGGAAGGAGTTTTAAGAGGTTATTCAGGATTGCTATCTGCTGCTTGCCTCAGAACTGGGGAAAGGAGAGAGAAGGAAGGAAGGAAGGAAGGAAGGAAGGAAGGAAGGAAGGAAGGAAGGAAGGAAGGAAACAAATATTTATTAAATGCCTACTGTGTGCAGCTAGGTAGCACAATGGATAGGGTACACGGCCTGGAGACAGGAAGACACATCTTTGTGAGTTGAAATCTGGCCTCAGGCACTTACTAATTGTGTGACTCTGGGCAGGTCACTTCATCCTGTCTGCCTCAGTTTCCTCATCTGTAAAATGAGCTGGAGAAGGAAATGGCAAACCACTCCAGTATCTTTGCCAAGAAAAACCCAAGTGGGGTCATGGAGAGTTGGACATGACAGAAAAATGACTGAACTACAAACAATGACAAGGCTATATGCTAAGCACTATGCTAAAACTCTTTACAAATTTTATCTCATTTAATCCTCACAACCACGAGAGGTAGGTGCTATTATTGTCCCCATTTTACAGTTGAGGAAACTGAGGCAAATGGAGCTCAAGTGACTTGCCTAGGGTCACACAGTGTCTGAGGCCAGATTTGAACTCTAATCTTCCTGAGGCCATACCCAGCTCTCTATCCACTGCATCTCCAGCTGCTCCTCAGATATCTCAGATTGAATATCTTAGATATCCAGATATCTTAGACTCACTGTCCAAAACAGAATTCATGATCTTTCCCCCTAAACCCTCCCCACCTCCCACCTTCCCTGGTACTATAAAGGGCAGCACGATCCTCCCATCCCTTAGGCTCACAACCAGAAGCCATCCTGGACTCCCTGATCTCTCTCACCCCCCATGCCCCACATCCAATATAGCACCAAGGCCAGCTGCCATCACCTCTTCAGCATCTCTGGAACATACCCCCTTCTCCCCAGTGATCTGGCCCCCACCCTGATGCAGGTCTTCATCCCCTCACCCCTGGATCACTGCAGTAGCTTCTGGGGCCTCTGCTGGCCTCAAGTCTCTCCCCACTCCAATCCACCCTCATTCAGCCATCAAAGGGATTGTCCTAACATGCAGGTCTGATCATGTCACCCCCTACTCCGTAAACTCCAAGGGCTCCTTATTGTCTCCAGGATCAAGTACAAAATGCTGGTTGTTCCCAATCTTCTCCCACCTCACTGCCAATTACCGGACCCTGGCCTCCCTCTCTCAGTCCAAGACGTTCTTTCTGACTACCCCCCTGGCCTAGGACACTCTCCCTGGCTCTAACTCCTGACCTCCCTGGCTCCCTTTAAGTTCCAACTAAAACCCTACCAGATGCGGGAAGCCTTCCCCACCTCTTCTTCTTTCCTGTGCCTTCTCTCTGCTAATTGGTCCCTGTTTATTCTGTTTGTATGTATGTGTTTGCTCATTGTCTTCCTCATTAAATGGTGAACTTGGGGGCAGAGATTGTCTTTTGGGCTTTCCTGGTATCCCCATGCTTACTATAGTGCCTAGCATTTTGTTGTTGTGTTCATCCTTCGTTTTCAAAGACGACCATGACATCAGAGAAACAATGACATGACTTGCACCTGACTTTGTTTTGAGTGAGGGAGGGCTGTACAAGGTCACCAGCTTCACTTTCTCCTCATGAGCCATCTGGATCCAGTGACCAGATATTCATCAAGATGACTGGAGATGACCCAGGATGCAATGGGAGACCTTGGCCTTTTAGGCTAAGGCCTTCTCAGGTACTCACTTAAAGTGAGGTAATGCTCATTCAGTGAATAGGCCTCTTTAAAAAGAAGTCAGGGGATGGCCGATTTAAACAGAAAGGAAAATAAATAAATCACTCTGGAGGGGCAAGAACCTCAGAGTTGTTGTGCTTTATGCTTTATGCTTTATGCTTTTGTTTCTTGACTGACCGACATAATGACCTCCAAGGAGGAGTTCCTTCTGTGGCATGGAGATCAGCTCCCCAATTTGCCCAGGTTTGACCCCAATACTCAAGGCATGGATCACCCATGAAGTCACATATGAAATAGTGATAGGCCCCCTGAACTGTTCTTTTAAGTCTTTTGCCTCTTCTGGGAATGGCAGCTGTGAGGCTGCTGGTTGACTGTTTAGAAGCTCCAAGTGATGGCTCACATCTGACCCCTCCAACACAGAGCTTTCCTTTCTCTGTTAACAGAGTAGTTTGACCTAAGAAATGAGATATGTCAACCTGGAAGTTTAGTTAAAAGAGACAAATAGGCTAGGTGATATGTAAACAATATGTATATTGCTTATTCCCTTAAGCTAGCAGATGTGAACATGGAGTCAGAGCTTTAATTCTGACTGCCTGATAAAAAGATGAGGTCACTCAAATTCATGATCTCCACATGTGTTTAACCATAGTATGAGAAAGAAATGTTCTTAATTGAATAGGTTGTAAATACAATATGATAAGAGAGGTGAAAAAGTATCTATTGAAATTACAACCCAGGATATCCGTTTCCTTTACCATTAACATGACATAACATGGTATATGTCCATAAAATACTGAGATATGAAAAATCCCATTATTCAAGGTAGTGTCTGGTTGAGGTACCATGTCCTTGGAAGACATTAACAGAGGATGCTCTTGGTCACTTGCAGCTGTTGACACAGGAAGGGGCATTTTGAGTTTCACTCAGAGAGTAAGGTATGTCTGTTATGCCAGAGCATTGCAAAGCATTATGGTAGGTTAAGCTCAGAGTGGACCACAATGCCTCTCCTGATTGGCCTATCCAGGTTTTAGGACTTTTTCAGATCTTGAGGGTTCAAAATGGTTTGGGGAGGGTCACATTCCCACTAGATGTCTGGGGTGGGACATGAAGCCAAGTGTGACGGTTAAAAAGTTCGAGTGTGATATTCATTTAAGATTATTTAAGCCCCAGTAAGGGCCAAAGCCTGAATTAATCAATCAGACGTACTTTCCTTTGCTTTCTGAGTGAACTCCAAATGCCCCTTCTGGTATCAGCAACTATAGGATTGGATGAGGCTGACCAGAGGCATTCTTCATGTTTATTACCACAAAGCACAGGATGTCTGGGACCAGACACTGTCTCGAATAGTGGAACTTTTCTTATCTTGGTATTCTATGGACATATGCTATGTAGGGGAAACACAGATATCCTGGGATTGTAATTTCAATGGACACTTTGTCAATTCTCTTGTCTTATTGTATTTATAACCTGTTCAACTAAGAAACTTCCTTTCTCATGCTATTGTTAAAAACATATGGAGGCACAGACATCCTGAGTTAGGATTGTTGTAAATGTATAAAAGTGACACAGACATCCTGAGTTAGGATTGTTTTAAATGTATAGAAGGTTTTTTTCACCCTGTTTAATCTCTGAGTTGGAATTAAAACTCTGATTCCGTGCACATGTTCACTAGCTTAAGGGAATAAAGAATATGAATTTACATATCATCTAGCCTATGTGCTTCTTTTAACCAAACTTACAGACCAACAAGAGACATAATTTTTAGGTAATCAATCATTTTATTAATAATGGTAGCATATTACCAATAAATTGAGTCAGTGACACTCTCAGATGCCAAAGAGGAATCATGGCAGTGGGCTTTTTATGTCCTTGGAAGAGTGGGTACTCCTGAGAGTGGCACTCA